>NC_068994.1:52680631-52684220 GCF_001194135.2 Octopus bimaculoides | reverse complement strand
TGTGCAAAGGAAGAAACGAAAGAAAAAAAAAGAAAAAGATAGAATGAGGGAGAGGGGGTGAGAGTGAAATATAGATCAACCAGTGTTGATCATCTCCAAGAGATATTTTCCTATTTCAATATATGTTCATATTTTCAGATCGACATAACTGAATACAATGTCAAATGCATCTCTCTACACACAAATATAAGTGCTATTGATTGTGTCTAAGTATTGCTCCGTATATAATTGGCTAAGTGACTAAAACTATATGGAATTTTCTCAGAGACATTCTGTGCTTCTTCGTACATGACTCTTGCTTGTGTCTGTATGTGTGGTTGTATTGGTATTGCTTGTCATTAGCTAACATTTCCCATCCAAATGTAGATCTTGATAAAACAAACGGAAACTTTGATTGAATTACGGACTTATTGCGCCAGTAGATTATTCTTTCTGTGAAGATTATTCCTGCTTCACACAAATATACTCTGCTTATAAACTTGTCTTCCCTGTTTATTCGTTGTTGAATTTAATTATCTTGAGAAGCACTAGATCTTTAATCGAGAATTATTGAATTCATTGTAACATCTCGTGAATACCTACTTGATATTAATGGAGGTGTTCCAGATATGCGTTCAATAAAATGATTTTGTCGTTTCTTGTGATATGAAACTCACGTAGTTGTCATTTTCCTCATGATATATATCAGCTTGCAGAACACTATTAACTTAGCCAAACTATCCAATCGTTTTATGTATGCAGTTACTTTCGTAAAATATCTTTATCATGTACATTACTTGTACACTGGAGGTAAAGTAGATTTACAATGCAAGTTCATTTCTCCGTCGAACTATATTTCATTTCGTTACGTACAATAAATTATTACCTAATTAAGATTAAATACGTGTTGATTGATTTCGTATTTCTATATGTAACAAGTCGTTTGAAGAAGTCTGACGTAAGGACGAATCTTGCCATACCGGATTCAGTGATTTTCTCGTATAATCAATAACCTTAGAATATAGTCAGTGAGTCATAAGCCTCATAAGATTACTATTTGTAACTACTATCACGGAGATAGTTCCTCCTTGCTACACAGCTAAACTTCTCTGTCCTGTCATTCACAGATGTAATGAATCGTCTAAATCTATTTAATGCTTGTCAGAGTATCACGTCATTATAGCTTGTGAATGCCACCTATAATCAGCAATTTAGAATTCAAAAAGTTTGTTACATTGCCACTTCGCTATATTCTCTGATTGCTATTTGAAATGAGCCATCCGGACGGCGTCCGTAAAAATACCATTCGCCTGATTTCCTTACTGTCGCTGAGAGACGTCCCATGCTCTTACCCACAGTGCGATATCTCCACACTCTGCTCATTGTATAGCTGCTATAGTCTCCTCTGATCCGCGGAAACGCTTGATTTGTTATTCCCTCTCAGGCGTTTCCGACCCACAAATTCAAAGTGTACTGAGGAGTATTGTAAATCTTTTATAATTTTATGACACCAACACACTCAATGTTTGACGTAAAATAATTAAATGCCCATTGGGGTAGTCATGACACGCTTCAGGAAAGTTGGTTGCGACACGTGATACGTGCCGAAATGTGGATGTTGTATAATTGGTTGCTCATAAATCTGATATAAAATCGTCATCAAATGATATCTGAATAAAGTTGCTGGCTCAGTGGTAATGCTATAAGAGATAGCATCGGCTACAAAGAAAATGCTTTATTTTCCGTTAAAATTTTATGAAAGAGCGGCAAACTAAAGGACGATGTCCTACGTCAAGACTACCAAAGATATTATGCAGTTCCCGTGGTGAGGATTTGGTCTACAATACTATGAGAGAGCAAAATAACACTGATAAAACCCTCTCAATAGATTTAAAAATCTCGCTTGGTGTTTACTAGAAAACATATTTTTAGGTTTTCTCTGTACATACACTAACATTAAAGGTGAACGTAGCTGCATACTTCAAATAAATTTAAGAATTTTACACCCAACAGTGGCTTTTGATAAAGAGTTTTACTTTTTAAAACAAATCAGATAAAATTATCTGTCCCAATGCTATCGTCTCTTAAAGTATTTCGATCATAAATTCCCAGAATTAAGTCCGAACGTTGACATTGATTTGACATTTCAAATAAAATTTTGTGTAATGTTTGGGCCTCGAGTCAAACGAGACCTGTAGTGTAGGCACCTCAGCAAGTTATTTCATGAGTAGAAGCTGAAACTCGTAACCACTTGACTCCATCCTCACCGACATCTGATACACCTTAAACAAGCTGACAGTAAGAATTTTATAGTTGCATCCTTATATTTCTGCTATTGACACTTAATTTTTATACAACACTGTCATGGTATAATCCAGCAGATGTCCGCCATTTTATAGATTTACCAGTATAATGAATTCATCACCCAATAATCCTTAGATTGTAGCATTTTAAATTGAAATCATTTCTTCGGTCGTTGCTACTGAAGAAACTGCTCAACGAGCGACAATGTACGCAGACAGACTGTGAATTATCCGTCGAAATTGTTAGCAAAAACCTTATCTGATTTGACGTTATTTCTATTTTCCTTTCATCTTGAATCAATAACATAATTAATAGCCGTATACCGTGGATAACTCAACCGACTGTAATCTTTGTCTATAAATTTTTGAAATTCTGTCAATGTGACAAATCGTTTTATTTAAATTAATTTTGAACTACTGTATCATAAATATATTTAGTAAGGTCAGCTGTTTCAATTAATTTGAAGAAATTATATCTTCCCGGTAACCTTTGCGTATAAATCACTATTTTCTTAGCACTCACAAATGAATAGAATCTCGTAATCTGTCAGAAAAATGTGAAAGTCAATAACCTTTCTAGCTTGTTGTACGACGTTTTTAAAAAACATGTGGCTTGGAAACACTTTTTCATATTCTGACACTGAGAATAGTTTCTTTCTGACTCTCAAAGGGGCCTTGGTACAATTAAAGATTAACATAGGGAAATATGAAATATACTACTGATAACAGAAAACTCCAAGGCCGACACTAATAATAATAATAATAATAATAATAATAATAATAATAATGATAATGATAATGGTGGTGATAATCCTTTCTATTACAGGTGCAAGACCTAAAAATTTAGAGGATGGGTGGGGTGTGGAAGTCGATTACATGGATCCCAGTAATTAACTGGTACTTATTTCATCGACTCCGAAAGGATGAAAGGTAAAGTCGACCTGGGCGGAATTCGAACTCTGAATGAAGGGACAGATCAAATGCCAGATGTCTCTGCCAGCTAGCCTATAACAACAACAACAACAACAACAACATTGGCGAACACTGCTGTACTCTTTCACCGCAACTTTCTCTCACCCTTTCTTCCTGTTTCTGTTGTACCTGTAATTCAAAGGGGCCAGCCTTGTCACACTCTGTGTCTCGCTGAATCTCCCTGAGAACTACGTTAAGGGTACACGTGTCTGTGGAGTGCTCAGCCACTTGCACGTTAATTTCACGAACAAGCTGTTCCGTTGATTGGATCAACTGGAACCCTCGTCGTTTTAACCGACGGACACTGTAATAATAATAATAATAATAATAATAAT
>NC_068994.1:52673257-52678905 GCF_001194135.2 Octopus bimaculoides | reverse complement strand
TATATACGTACATATCTACGACGGGCTTCTTTCAGTTTCCGTCTACCAAATCCACTCACAAGGCTTTGGTCGGCCCGAGGTTATAGTAGAAGACACGTGCCCAAGGTGCCACGCATTGGGATTGAACCCGAAACCATGCGGTTGGTAAGCAAGCTACTTACCACACAGCCACTCCTGCGCCTATTAATTGAAATTAATATAATTTTGGGCTTGTGGTTAAAATTCGGTGTAATGTGTAAAGTTAATAAACTTATTGGAAGTGCAATACGAGGGGGTGCTGAAAAGTTCCTGGCTATAAGGATATCACGAAAGCTTGGTTTTAGGCCCCAAATTCCGTGTTCTTTCACAGGGCTTGCAAAAGCTGAAGGATCGCTGCAATATGCATTCAAATCTGAGAGGGGAATACGTTGTATAAAATCATAATTATTTGAACCTCTTGTATCTTCTTTTACCCAAAGCCAGGAACTTTTCAGCATCCCAACATCGGTGTAATTGGATATTTGGAGAATGTTAAAGAGCAGATGGTTTAGCTTTTGTAAGCGTTTTAGTCCTGATTTCAGCTGCTATTGAAATCACGAGGCAAAATAATCGTCTTGAAACACTCTTTGAAAATGTACAACGACTAGAGACAAAAAAATTACGAAAGCTAAAATTGTTTTCACAATTTAGAGTTCAAAAACTCTGAAAGAGATTCTCTTGATATTCAGACCAATTGATTATAATTGATTATTATCTGAAAGATTATTCATAAAGAACGACTGTCTTGATAGCCTGGCTTTTTGTGAACGAAAATTCCGAAAGAGCTATTGTTAACTTACATGGACACGGAAAGACTATCGATCTGTTTGTCATTATACACATGTAAGAGAATGTGAGGAAGTGGTTAGAAGTATATTATTATTATTATTATTATTATTATTATTATTATTATTATTATTATTATTATTATTATTATTATTATTATTATTATTATTATTTTATGTTTGACTTTTGTTTTGCATTTGTACAAGTTGGATCCAAGTCTCACCCAGAGACCTCAAGAGACAACAAGTTAGAAGTTCATGTAGGTGTTATGCCTAGGGTACCATATATTTGGATTTGTACAGTTTTGTTCAAGTGAATGTTTAAGAAACCATAAGAAAATTATGTTTGCTTTAAAATTTGAGATCACATAGACAGTATTTTACGTAGGATTATTATTATTATTATTATTATTTTTATTATTATTATTATTATTATTATTATTATTATTATTATTATTATTATTATTATTACTAATGTGGCAAGCTGGCAGAATCGTTTGCATGCTGAACGAAATGCTTAGCGGCATTTCGTCCTTCCGTAGTAGAAAGGATTATTGCAGTTTTTCGGCTGTCGCTACGTTCTGAGTTCAAATTTCGCCGAGGTTGACTTTGCATTTCATACTTTCTGGGTCGATAAATTAAGTACCAGAACTAGGGTTCATGAAATCTACTAGTCCCTTCCCCGCAAATTTAAGGCTTTGTGCTTAAAGTAGAAAGGATTATTATTATTATTATTATTATTATTATTATTATTATTATTATTATTATTATTATTATTATCATCATCATTTTTATATTTCGACTTTCACTTTGCAGTTTTAACACGGGTCTTCATACGCTTAGCTTTTTCTGTGCTTGTTTTCAGTGCGTTTAATTCTGGGATTTGTTATATATGGAATTAACTTATATCTTTGTTTGCCTGTTTCACTACTGAGTATGATGTTTTCTTGTTTTAGCTCCGGGCTAATTGCTGAGAGGGAAGGCTTTATCTTAAATGCTCGAGATAAGAGCTTATTTAATTAGAGTACAGTCTTAGAAATTGAGTTTTCAGTAGGATACTCATGAAATATAAGTTTAAGGGTATTAATATTGTATATGAAATGAAGTAATTCTTGATACTCACTAATACACCAATGGAATCTCACCGCATCCACTATATCTGTTTGACCTCTTGATCATAACTCTCTCATATTCCACCCACGCAAACTACAAATTTAGAATCACAAATTCGGTTAATATAGTTCTAGATTTCCATCGGAAAGTCAGACTTGTCACAGCTGCAACGACTGTGATTGAACGTTTGCTAGATCCCGCTTGACATTTCATTTAAAACAAAAAATAAAGTTTGAAATGAGTTTATCAACTACTAATTCGTTTTAAAACTGCATTTATTAAAAAACGAAAAAACAATGAGAACGTTATGTGCAGAAAAGTAAATGCTACTTTCCAAAGACTTGGATAATCTAGAATCTTATACACAAATCTGAATATCCAACGTATAAGGTCGAATGGCACATTGAGTTTATAAATCAAAATGGCAGAATGAAACGCTTTTGTGATACTTTTGCAACTGTTACGCTATACTCGGCTATAATTTACACTTTCTTTTCCCACGCAAGTGATAAATCAATCAATCGATTAATTCTATTCTTCCTAGAATAAGACATTTGCAAAACAGTTTTAGGTTTGCAGCGTAAAATTAAATCAAATTTAGGACTGTGTTTTTTTTTCAGTAGGAGAATTTAAATTAAACGATAAAAAACTAATATTTGATATTTTCTTAAAACTGAGACCAAAACTAAGGGTTGTATATAACTAATAAAACTGGGTATTTGTTGTTCGTGCTACAAACATCAGTTATACATATATACATACATAGGCAATACATCTACTTAGCACTAAAGTAAGAAATGAGTACATTCCACGATACTCAAATGTGAGAACATCTTCATATAGTTGGAGATCATGTACTGCGCTGGTACTCCGAGAATGCAACCTCCTTATGCACCCAAAGGGGACTGGGCGTGTCTACATAAAGAAGCTGCCATCATACAATAAAAAGCAATACCTGAGTACATATTCCGTAAGCTAGCGAATAACAACAGCATCGAAAGGAAGAGTAACCTCTCCTGGTCCGTGTTAGATTCATTATCTCCAACCTACAGTAATATACCTTCACTATCCAGGAACCGATGATAGCTACTGAATACCTGATTAAAAACAGAGAGACTAAGATAGCACTCAACTTCCATGTTGTGATGGAAAACGTCAGCTCTGCTGTATCAACGTATAAAGTATCACTCACATCATTAGCAGCTGCCTCATAATGTCTAAGAGATACTATCGGTCACCGAGGCATGACAGAGTTGCAAAGACTATTTACAATGCTATCCACAAGAATGATTGCCCTGGCTTCAAAAACAAGTCAGAACCAGCATGAATTTATATTTCACAATGTATAATGATGGAATACTTCAATAAAGGGAGCAGTTCAGTGCAAAAATAACAGGGCTAATGTTGTTCTGTGGGACGGGGAAGAATTTCACCCTGACTATAATACTCTGACTATAAATTCTCATTTGCACTTATCATCATATCACCATAGGTACATTAATCGATGTATCTACTAATTTACAGAAAAACCTAGAATTGCTACACGTTTCGAACGAAGAGCAAAAGAAACTGACATGGATTCTCCAAATCGAATCTATAAGTGACGCAATGTAGATTTCCGAGACATTCTAAATATTCTCCGTCTGATAATATTTAGGCTAACTTGATACCTACGCTTGGGTGTATGCCTGACATGGAAAACCGTCTTTGTGACTCAATTTCAATTGATTGATTTTGTATTTATACACATGTCTGTCTCTTTATCCTGCTTATTAGTTATTATACTCCCCTTTAAACTGTTCTTTTGTTGTTCGCTTATTTAAAGTCTGAGTATACCTACCTTCTCAATCCTTTGCCATATTGGCGTTTCAACCATCTTGTTAAACCGTTCCTATCTCTCTCTTTCTTTCTCCCTTCCCCTACCCTCACTCTCGCTCTCTTTCTTACTCTCTCTCTCTCTCTCTCTCTCTCTCTCTCTCTCTCTCTCTCAGCTGCCAAAATGAAACTTCCACTCAAAGTTTTTCCTGCCCTTTTCACCCCAGAGCAATAGACTAAATGCACTCCTTACAACGTATAGACCACTAATATTCCAAAATTCATATTCACAGACGCAAACTATCATTGCTTCGAATTTTGCCATATACATTAATATCATATAATTAAACACCCAGAGTGAAAAGTCGTAAAAGTAGGAGTGATTAGTTATCCAATAAAGTATTAAAGTTAAAGTTCAATGCTGAAAGTGGTGACTAGCTGCAAATATGTCTTCAATAGCAGTGGAAGAAATATTTCATAATTAAAAAAAGTTTTAATGTAATGGCCGGTTGTTAGAATAATGAGCAAGCATAATATTGTCTTTAAAAATAAATGTGATAGATTGACTGTGTAAAAGAGAACTTGGATTATTTCATTGGGAAAATATGCGGTTTACCTGAAAAGAAAGCGGAATTTTAAACAACTCGTCAACTAGCGGGTGTATTGGTATTACAACTAGTGCTATGGATTGGAGGCTTTGAATTTTCGTTGATAATAAGTACATCGTGCCCATGACTTTTTTTTCCGATCACACTGTCACATTCCCTTTCGTATTTGACCACTTTAATCATATTTGAGTTTCTTCGAAAAACTTTTCTTCATATTTTTGTGAGACACATGTAAGGTGTTATAAAAAAGTTATCTTGAATCTCAGACTTAATTTATTACCATGAATGGAAAGAGGAATCTCATTTTAGCTTTTGCTAAAATTAGTGAAAAACTATTCTACTCTAACCAATAAGAACTTGTTTATTGCTTTATAGCCTAGTAAAAATAAACGTTGTCAAGCACAGTGGGCGAAGAAGGAATCTAAATTAAAAATGGAATTTTTTTTTTATCAAAACGTTTGAATTTAGCGTTTTCTTGTAATGTTTGCTGCACAGCCTATTACTGAGTGGCCAATTAAATGAAATCTTCTATAAAACTTCCCACAACTAATAAAAATATGTATTAGAATTAATGAGGCTTCATTAAGCTTCAAGAAATTTGTGCTTGTAATTTTTCTAACGTGAACTAGACGATTGTTCTCCAAAATGTTTATTTAGTAGAATTAAAAGTCATAACAGCAGAAACAATCTATACTTCGTTATAACGAATATTGTTAATGCTGCGCTAAAGGATACCTAATTTTTGATATAAAATTTGATTGTAATTTGTTCTGACATTGAGAATATTATGCATCGACGAAACGCTAGAGCTGCTAAGTGTAATTCAAAACTTTTCCAGAAGTTATTATTTGACATTTCTTTTCTGTTGATCATCATATAAATTACTTTTTTTTTTGTACCAGTGTAATAAGAATCCGTTACAATTTAAACAAAATCTACTGCCGAAATAACTGAAATTTGGGCATGTTTTTAGTTCACGAAGGGTGACATATCTATGGTGAGGTGACTGATTATGCGGGAAGTCTATCCAAAATGGGTGAAATGAGTTCGCGTGAATGGAAAGAAGAACAGATGTCAACTCAGGATTTGCAGTTGCTTTCGGAGAATTCATGAGACACACATTTTCCAAGTTTAGGAACCTTTCCAAGTTGTTGAAGATGACGATGAACAGTTGTATGATTTGAACTAAGCTTTATTGCCAATTGGACAATTCTTCAACTGATAATGCGGGATTTTCTTCAAGTAATGCCTCAAGGAGTTTATCATCAAACTCAACTGGACGTCCTGTTCGATCTTCCTCTTCAAGGCT
>NC_068994.1:52669595-52672687 GCF_001194135.2 Octopus bimaculoides | reverse complement strand
TTGGACCACGGTATTTTAGAAAATAGAAAAATTAAAAAGAAAATTTGTCTTTGATTTGAAAAATTGGAAGAGAAATATGTGCTAATTTTAATACCAAAATAGCCATTCTATTAAGCTTGATTTTGTGGAGAAATACAAGACGCTATTCTTTAATTTATTTAACTTATTCCAAATTTAAGAAAATAATATTTGAAATTCGTTTATGACATAAACAATAATATTTATGTTTTCTAATACTTCATTATTGTTAGACGTAAATGTAATTAAAATTTCAAATGGCTGCGGAAATTGTATTACAGAATTTGGATTTCTTTTCACATTCTTACACAAAACAAGTAATTAATCATTTGTCTGGGCAACGAAGAGTATCTTAACTTGTTTACATACATATATGCTTATACATACCTTTATACATATACTATATACGTATGTATCTGTCTATCTATCCATATATATAATATATACTATATACGTATGTTTCTATCTATCCACACACACACACACACACACACACATATATATATATAATATATATATATATTATATTCGTATGTATCTGTCTTTCCATATATATATAATATTTATACTATATACGTATGTATCTTTCTACACACACACACACACACACACACATATATATATATATATATATATATATATATAATATATATTTATGTATCTATCCATATATATAGTGTGTGTCTATGTGTGTGTGCCTCCCTGCGTGTGTGCATGTATGTATGTATGTATGTATGTATGTATTGAATATAATGAATTAGTAATTAAACAATGGAAAAATATATCTTCGGAACTCAAGATCTCAATTCTTTTAACACATCTCGAAACTCCAACATTTTATAACTTTAATCCAATAAACTACAGCAGGAATAACATTGTATAAAGTTAAAACCGGTTAAAATGTTCAGAGCGGTTTATGTAGAAAAGGGAAACAAAGTGTCCTAGCTTCATTTCAAAAGTTTAAAGCAATAAATGTTTAGATATAAAGGAATATATTTTAAAAATTATTTTCTGAAAATTTTGTAAAGAGTTAAGTCACATACAATAAATACGATCGCAGACATTGCAGCAATAGCCTTCAAGCTTTTTTCACAGGTTCAGTGTCGGTGCACATTTCACTGAAAATATTGTCTTTAATTCATTATTTTCAAAGATGATAAGAGGTATTGTCAAATAGATTTGTTTCCTATATCTCGGAGCTCGATCTACTCTGTAGACCACTTCATATCGGTACTCTTTTGATAAGTTTGCCACAAATAGCAAAGTGAAAGAACATGAAAGGGCTGGTGCATCATGATAAGTGGGTCACTGTTGTAAGGAATCCCAGAGCAGTTATTTTTATCGGTTTTATTTTTGAATAGATCGTATATCAGACCTGATTTTCAAAAGCGATCCAACCGTCATTGCTGTGTATATTTTCAAGTTATAGTGCACCTAGTGACAAAGTCGCCTCGTTCATATTTCTAAGGTGTGACACGAAGGAGATGTGGCTTCTAATTCTAACAAGTTGAGCTACTTCATATATGTTTCCTTGTCCGTTGCCGTAGATAGTGCTGTTATAACGTAGGTGATCACTGATCAAGCAACACTCCAATTAATCAGATGTTAGCAGAAACTCTATTCATTTTTGCCTGTAATGTTTGCGTCTAAGTATAATCAAATACGACCGATTTTAAAAATATATACTATGAAATTTGAAATTTGAAGCCAAACGACCACCTATGTAATGTCTCTTTGTATTTTTTATACCTAAATATTCTAATTTTAAATTTTACCATTGATACTTGCTCTATCATTTCCTTTGTGTCGTTAGCTCACATTTCTCAAGAATCCTCTTCATACATATTTGCAGCTGAGCACAAATGTAGGAAATAAAAAAAGCATTCCTTTTAGTTCTTGTTTACTGCAAAAGCCTTGCAGCAGGCTCTAATTAAATTCCCATCATTTTTCGTTTTAATAAATCTCATAGGATATTAAATTATCGCGTGCCATTCTTATTTTATGGTAAATAATATTCAACGACGTTTTAAAATAAAAGACCAAGAGCACAATTTAAATGCTTAAATTGTACCTGAAAAAATTCCAAATGATTACATTCAGAAATGTTTTCAGAATATAACGATTTATTAATTCGATGTAAGATATAATATTCAGCATTGTGTTTAGAGAAAGTAATTTTCCCTCCTAATGCATATTTTCATTCAAATGTCTAATGCAATTTATGTCTTCCTCAGATGCTAAGTGTTAGAAAATATGCAAGTTGTTCGGGCATACTATAATATATTTAGAAAATGTCAATCCCTGAGACTCCGTAGCCAGCAGCGACTACTATGCCATTACTTTCGCATAAACTATGACAGCTCATTGAGCGTAATGTTTAGGAGAATATTGAGAAGATTCGCATCAAACGAACTCGGCTCATATATATATAGCTAAACTACCCCAACTAATAAATATTATTAATAACAAATGAAATATCTCATGACTTAATAGCGTAGGTGATATCAACAACAACAACAACACACACACACACACACACACACATGCACCACATACAATTCTATTGCACCTAGATAAACAGAAAGTAAACGAACATTTTTGAAAGTTTGATTAGCAGTAAATGAGCGTACGCTGATGAAAATGGAGGGAAGTCGTTTTATCACCGTCACTTACATGTATTGTACAGATGATTGGGAAATAAAAGCGCAATAGATGGTAATGAAATCTACGTGTATTTAAATTTCTCGTGATGAGTTCTTATCTGTCGAATTTTTATCGTTCAATCAGCTTTACAGCTGCGAGCATCTCACTTCTGGAATATCGTTCCCACAATTAAATATGAACACACTATTTCGTATTTAAGACTTAGATGTTTATTTTCAAAACCTTGTTGCTGCACAGTTACTTTCATATCTATCTTCGTAGCAAATATATAACATTGATTGTCATCGCGATGGATTTTATAGAAACATTTGAAGAGAGTTAACAAATGTGAATAATGAATAAAATGCTATTTATTTTTGTCTTTGTCGTAATCTCTCTCTCTCTCTCTCTCTCTCTCTCTGTATATATAT
>NC_068994.1:52667812-52669489 GCF_001194135.2 Octopus bimaculoides | reverse complement strand
TATATATATATATATGAATATCCCTGGCTTAGTGGTCAGGGATATTCATGGGGAGGTCGTAAGGTCGTGAGTTCATTTCAATTCCCGGCAACGCGTTGTGTCCTTGAGCAAAACACTTGAACTCAAAGAACCCATATTTGAACTTATCTGCATTAAAATCTGAAACGCATGATCTTCTCTAACATGAAGTGAGTGCAAAATAATAAAGATACACATGTACCAGAAACACTTCATATGAAGACAAGAGTTTGACAGAATAAATGAAATGATTAGTTAATTGATATTTTGTACATTAATTAATTAACTGTTTAATTAATTGATAACAAAACAGAAGTGAAATAAAACCAATGCCTGTACTTTATTGTAGAAGTGAGCGTCCGATGTATATAATAACATTTGTTCTAATACAAGTTCGTACATCAAAGAAATTGTAGTCGTAAGATATTATGAAAAATTAATTATGCATAGGTGTGTGTATAAGTGTACTCACTCGGTGGTGTGTGTGTATGTGCGTATCGGTGTGTATGTGTCTGTGTGTTTCTGAGTGTGTAAGCTGACACATGTAAAGTTAGATAGTAAATTTAGTTATGCAAAATAATTTAATTAACGAATGTTCACAAACACTGTCAGGTATTAAGCAATCTGATTGAACCGGTGTAATGGAGTGCAAATATACCCCACAAAGGAAATACGGGATATTAAACAACAAAGCCGTGTACAGAACGAAACGAAATTATTAAGCTCTTGTATTTATCGACGATCCCAAAAATATAAAAGACCAAATTACTTGATGAGAAAGCAAATACATGTCTCTTTCCTGTAACGACAATAGCAAGTGGCTAATATATATATGTGTGCGTGTGTGTGTGTGTGTGTGTGTGTGTGTGTGTGTACGTATATATATATATATATATATATATATATATATATATATGTATGCATTTCTATTTAAGGGGAAAAGGGATGAAAATATATAATGTGTCTTTCATCTTTTACTTCTCTCAGTCAAGCGGACATGCTTGGGCATCGCATTGAATTTTTAGTCTAATGAACTGATATTAGCGCTGATTCTAATACCTATTCTATCGGTCTTATTCCCCGAACCGCTAAGTTACGAAGACGCAAACATACCAACACCGGTTCTCAAGCTGTGGTAGGTGGCCAAACACAAACACAGATACACACACATACATAAATATACATACATTCAAACATACATACATACATACATATATATACATACATACATACATATATATACATACATACATACATACATACATACACATATACATACATACATGCATACATACATACATACATACATACATACATACATATATATGACAAGCTTCTTTCAGTTTCTGTCTGCAAGTTCACACAGGAAGCTTTGTTTGGCCTGCCTATTCTACTAACCGCTTTGTAACTTCAAAACGCGTTCAGATTACCGACGGTTAGAATGAAATGAATGTCATGCTACTCGTTAAAACCTTCCCCCAAACGTTCCTCGTGTTGGTAGCAAACATAGCGTCTCTCTCTCTCTGAATCTCTCTCTCTCTCTGAATCTCTCTCTCTCTGAATCTCTCTCTCTCTGAATCTCTCTCTCTGAATCTCTCACTCTCTCTCTGAATCTCTCTCTCTCTCTCTCTCTCTCTCTCTCTCTCTCTCTCTCTCTCT
>NC_068994.1:52664848-52666970 GCF_001194135.2 Octopus bimaculoides | reverse complement strand
AACAGGAAGGTGTTAAAAGACGCTATCTTGAATTCAAAGATGTATGTATGTATGTATGTATGTATGTATGTATGTATGTATGTATGTATGTAAATATTTATGTATGCATGTATGTCTGTGTGTGAGAGCGTGTGCGTGTGTGGGTGTATGAGTATGTGCGTGTGTGTATATGTATGTATGTATAAATGTATGCGTGTAGGTATTTGTTTATTCAGCTAGTATGTATGTATATGTATATATATATATATATGATGATTTATGTTTCAGAGTTATTGAAGGTCCAACCAGAGCTCGCGCTTTAATTTTTTCCTTGGTTCACGTAATCGGTGGAGCAGTTCCCTCGGTTATGATAAACTGTTTCGATGTTACCCTTGAACGCTTTCGAATGTGTATGAAATTTAATATATTAATATATCATATTAAGAGAAACACTCTTTTCGGAGAAATGAGATTCTATTATTGAGTTCCGAAAATATAACAGAAATTATTGAAAAAAATATTCTAACTTAATTGTTTGTGTAGAATGTGATATACCTTTATATCGAAGAATTGAGGTGAAGTAAATTGAATGGAAAATGTAAGACCGCATCGGAGACGACGAAGCTGCGTTCCTTTGAGGTAAATTCAGCAAAGAATATAAATTCGAACAAAGCCAGAACTGTGCTAAAGTGAAACCAAGCATACTAAATATCATCTAAAGCGCCATTAGTTTGCATGTGTGTGTGTGTGTATTTGTGTGTGTGCATGTATGTATGTACATATGTGTGTGCGTTTGTGTATGTGTGTGTGCGTGTATGTATGAATGTATGCATGTATATACTTACAAGAGGATATTTCGAATAAGATAGCGTAACAACTAGCCTTTGCTTAGAAATCTTTGTAAATTTATATTTGAGAAATGTCCAATCAGGTATTAAACATAATTAGTCCTCGGATTTTCTTTTGGAAACATATACGTTTGAATAGACTACAAAAACAAAACTTAGTTACAAAATTTTTCCACTACAAAATTAATAATTACGCATCAGCAAATGTCACACAGACGGTTACATAACCAATCAAGTCAACAGAACAAAACACGAATTTAATCCATTGTTGGTTACCACCTTTAGCTGGTAGCCAGATACATGCTTAGAATTGAGAGTAAAGTTCAGTAATGTCTTCTAAGTATAATCGTTAAAGAAACCAAATTTACTATTTTATCGGTGCGACGAAGAAACAGTGAAATAAGTGGTAATAAGTGTAATCAGGGTATCTTAGGAAGTACTGTAACTTCGATTCCTGAATTTTCATGTCAACGAATGTATCGAGTTACCGCCGATAAATATTTAAGACGCTCACTCATACAAATATGGGAGTTAGTGTAATGCCAAGTGCATACTTCGTTTATATCACTGGTTCTCAATTATATTTGCCTATGGGGCTTTTTGGTTCCTGTTTCACTCAGCTGGACACTCAGCTGCGACAATGGCCGCGGAATATGGCCAAGTAAACGTCTGTAAGCCATGATAATGGGAAGCTTACGAAAGTAGCCGCAATCGTTCTTTGCACTATTGGTCCACAGTTTATACTTCCGGACACAGTTGTCCATGTAATTCAAATTGGGATAATTGGTCAGAATTTGCGGATAAAATTGAAACACACATACCCTGATACGTACTTGAATTTGATATTTTGGTGCACTACACATCTCAGAGTGAACATAATGCCAATTGAGTAGAATTATGGAGCAGTACATTACTATGCAAAGCATTAGTATTTGAATATGTCCTGTATAAATTTGATAGTCAAACTTGGCCATCCTAATGTACTCTGCGTAATGAAGTTCCGTTCTCTTGGACACGTGTGAAAGCATGGACTTACCCTTGTCTCCCAACTGAGCACAAGGGATTTGATGAACCTGAAGATACTATTGTTGGCCATAAATACCTAAGAAACTGCGCGTCTTTTTACTTCCTATGTAAGATTGGAATTTTCCAGTCAGATGCTGTCTATACGACTGAGAGTGTAATTCCAAAGTTGGAAACGGGCAGAGGGCGAGTCAAATTTTGTCAGAACAACATCCAAATGTGGCTATATAAATTTAAAATGATTGTCACAACTTTCATATGTGCATATATAT
>NC_068994.1:52660324-52664448 GCF_001194135.2 Octopus bimaculoides | reverse complement strand
TATATATATATGCACATGAGAGTGTCTGTTTGTGCGTGTGTGTTTGTGGGTGTATGTGTGTTTTCGTGCGTCTGTGTGTGTATGTATATATGTCTTTATGCTTGTATCTATATACGTATGTGTGTTTATGTGTATTTATGTGTATATATATATATACTCCCGTGCTAATGGTTTTGATGTTGAGAAACTAACAACAATATGAAAATTAGATCAGTACACCATTTTACTAGCCAGAGTGGCTAGATTTATATTTATTGGAATGTATGATGTTGCCCCTCAAGCTCCGAATAACGACAAACGATTGTTAAACAAACATTAAAATGGCATCAATAAACATGTCTGGTGGCAGAGCAAGATCAAAAGCCCACAGCATGATGCTGAATGCTTGAAGGCCATTATATGACTCCACAGCAATTCCGCATCAAAATAAGATGTAACTTGTTATGTGTGCGACCATATAGATATATCTCCTCGATGATATAGAATATTGTAATTGGCAAGTTATCCAAAGTGCACCCATGGTAGCGTTAGTAGTAGTAGTAGTAGTAGTAGTAGTAGTAGTAGTAGTAGTAGTAGTAGTAGTAGTAGTAGTAGTTTCAGTAGTAGTAGTAGAAATTACAACGTTAGCATCAGCAAAGTAAAAGTATATATATATATACATACACACATTCGGAATTAAATATTAAACCTATATTTAGCGTATGCATAATATGCACAAACATATTCGTGTATATATATATATATATATATATATATATATATATATATATGCGTGTGTGTCTGTGTGTGTGTGTGTGTATATATGTATGTATGTATGTATGTATTTATGTATGTATGTACGTGTGTGAGTGTGGTTGTGTATTGATACAGAGACTTATATACAATATTTAGAATATTTATATGTATATATGTATATGTATGTATATGTATTTTCATATGTATATTGTATATATAATTTTTTTTTTCAGAATGAGACAAAAATAACAAACCTGTGAAGATCTTAGGACATTTATAAATAGAAGGTTTTACAGCTGTTTCCAGGATATTTATTATATCCCTTCTTCGGAGACGGGGTGAGAAGATGGTTAAGCAATAGTTAATTTAGATAACATACGAAATAGAGAGTGAAGTGGAGGAATGAAAATAAATGTGAGATATGCAAGGATATTGCGTTTGTAGACCCATTAGGTATCCACAAGTTTTCTGCTGTCTTTCAAGTGCTTAGAACCCTCCTGATAATCCTTGCTGTTCCTAAGAGACAAACTTTCTGTAAGAGCTCTACCGGATGATCTATTTCAACCTCCTTCAACCATCATTATTTAGGTAGTAAGGTAGCGAGCTCTCAAAGGCGTTAACATGCTGGACGAAATGCTTAGCAGTATTTCGCCCGTCGCTACGTCTGAGTTCAAATTCCGCCGTGGGTAACTTTGCCTTTCAGCCTCTCGAATTAGATAAAAGAAGTACCATTTGTGCACTGGCGTCGGTGAAATCGACTAACGCACCCTCTCGTATTTACTGGCATTAAAAACCATTAATAATGTCATTGACCTTGTGAGCTGGCAAATGGTTAACACGCTGAACAAAATGCTTAGCGGCATGTCGGTCGTCTTTACGTCCTCTGTTTAAATTCTCGCGAGATCTACTATCCCTTTAATCGTATCAGGACCAATGAATTAATTACCAGTCAAACACTGGGGTTAGTGTAATCCACTAGCCCTCTGCCCAACATTTCAGGCCTTGAGCCTATAGAAGAAAGGACTATTATAATTATTATAGCCATTGTTGGGTCACTGGGACTGGCATTGATGTAGCTGTTGTTCTTCGGTTTGTCGATACTTTCGCTCACAAATTTTACGGGATTCTCCTTCTCTTTTCATTATTGCACATGCAAGGCAATGATAGTGAATGTGTATTCGTATCCGCCGATATCGGTATGACATGGCGTGGCTTCGATCATTCTGTGTTGTATTTACTATCTCCTACTACACTCACTGTAGCCAAGTGTTCCACGATTCCACTAACGTTGTTTATAATTAGTTACATAAAGATATATATTTGGTAGTTTAAAACTATATCGTTCATAGTTTCACTAAGTACCGATGGGGAACTTTAATAAGATTATGTAATATTCAACAAATAATTATGTAATCGTTCCAGTTGGTATAACGAAATATGTGTATGATTTATAACTCATAAATTACCAACTATGTTTTCTGTGTTTTATTACAACTATGCATACACACATACAAACCCGCAGACACGTATACAGATACGCAAACACACATTGAATTGATATAGCATTCAGCGTATGCATTTAGAAATACAAGATTGAGCTTTCGCGCTGGTGTGCATGTGATTGCGAATGTGTATGCGTTTGTGTGTGAGTATGTGTGCATGTGAATGGGTGTATAAATATTAACGTTATGGTTGATACCGGAGAGACAGATTTTAATTTGTGCCAATAACACCTCATGAATCAATGATTACGTATATTATTACGCAAAAGAGCAACACTCATAGGATCTACAGCCGATGAAACTAAAGTGATGAAAGTACTCGATCACACCATTCTCCTTGGTTACAATTGTAGAAGCTACGGATATTTGTTGGATAAAGCAATCTCCGGATTACTATTCGTTTGAGCAGTGGATAGAATTAATACAATAGACTCCAGGGATAACAGGCGAATGAAATTATTTTGTTTCTATATATGTATATATATATATCATATCAGTACATCTCTTAACTTCGTCTCTTTGTGTAGCAAAGAACGTAAATTCAAACTCAGATGTTCTGACGTTATCTTCTTTTATATTAAATTCTTAACATAAGAAACCTTTCAAGACGTACCATCACGATTATCAAAGTCTAAGTTACAGTAAAACTATCTAATTCCTCGATTATATTCTGCCTTTTTTCCTCGATGCAATAATAAGCATATACCTTGTTTAAACACATGATATAACTTTTGAGATCATTCATCTAGAGAATTAACAAGATATGTTGACCTCATATCAAAGGATATTTGATATGAAAAGCAAACCCGGTTTTATGTCGCTTCTTCCATGTTAACTCACGCAAGTATATACACAAATACGCCCCCTCTCTCCATCTTACTCTTATAATCTTGGTCTCCTTTTTCTCTCTCTCCCTCTCTCTCACTCTCTGTATATATATATATATATATATATATATATATTATCTGTTTCTTGTTTCAGTCACTGAACTGGGGACGAGCTGCAGCTTGCTGAGATTATTGAATAAATCTACCCCAGTTCTTAATGTAGAATCAGGTACTTTATTATCGATCACTTTTGCCGAAATGCAAAATTATGTGGATGTGAACAAACCACCAGCAGCTGACAGACAATGCTGGGAACGAACAAAGTACTCAGGCAACTATATATTTACGACCCAAACCGCGAATACTCAGCTTGCCACCAAATTCATTCATATCCCATTCGTCGGCCTGAGATGTAGTAGAAACTACTTGTCTAGTGTGTGACGCAGTGTAAGTGAGTACGACGCCACGTGGTTAGAAATAGAGCATTGTTAGCCACATAGCCGAGCGGATATATGTGCATCTAAATACATACGTTAAAGCGCGCGCACACACACACACACACACATAGATAATCACACACACATAGTCACACATACACACACATCTGTATAATCATAAATTTAAAACCACAATTCTTTACTCTCTTAGCAGTTGAAACATTACCACATAATACATATGTGTGTGCGTGTGTGTGTGTGTGTGTGTGTGTGTGTGTATTCTTTTATTCTTTTAATTGTTTCGAGCATTTGACTGCGGCCATGCTGGAGCACCGCCTTAAATGGTGTTTGCTAAAGAAATGGACTCCAGGTCTTGCACTTTGTAAGCCTAGTACTTAATCTATCGATTACATTTTCCGAACCGCTAAGTTACGAGGACATAAACATACCAGCATCAATTGTCAAACGCGCGCGTTGTGAAACACAAACACGATTACTTCTTTATTTTGTATATTTTTATTTGTCTTGCCCGCTCATGTTCTGGTGTACGCTGAATTTCCCTAGAGACCATTCTTTTCTTTTGTGGTTTGACCGTAGATGGTCTATCTCTAGCATAATTGATG
>NC_068994.1:52658478-52660194 GCF_001194135.2 Octopus bimaculoides | reverse complement strand
TATATACATGTACACTGAAACACCGAAACAAACGCTCACCCCATTACGCAAATGCATATGTATATGTATTTATGTACATGCAGATATGCGTGCGTGTGAGCATACATGCACGCATGCACGCATATATATAAGCAAATATACACACACGCGCGCGTACACATATATAGCATATATATAAATACACAGAAGTATACATATACAAATATACATACACTCCTATACTCACGAACACAAATACCCTCTTTCTCGCTCTCTCACTCTCTCTCTCTCTCGCTCTCTCTCTCTCTTGTAGACACACAGACATACATATTTATATAACTATAAATATACATTATTCCTGAGCGGGATGTTGTTTCTTTTTGATGATACCCAATTTAAATTACTCTTTTGATCTGTATAATTTTGTGTGTATATGCGTGTTTCTCTGATTCAGTGTGTGTGTGCGTTTATGTACGTATTATCAAATTATAAATAAATTTGATATATATATATATAATATATACATCCTTCTTATATGATAAGTGACTCTAGTAATGCCACCACATTTTGATGCTAAAAGATGAAACAATTTTCAATTTATATATATATATTTGGAGTATGTTTGAAGCACCGGGTATATTCAAACAGAAACTTACACTCACACACTCACTCAACACGCGCACACACACTCACAAAGAAGTTTAATTGCATGAGTGATAAATATCGATTTGAATTTAACCCCGATTCTTCCACGTTTCTGCTACCTCTGTTCACCTTTCATCTGTTTTCTGTTTCTCTGAGTGGCATCTTGGGGTAATTATTTCAATGACTGACGCGACAGTCTTCACCATTTCCCCTCGGAGGAAATGCTGTAAACCAAACACGTGCTGATGCTGTAACCTTTTGATAATCACGTGATTTTCAATCAATGATTTATGATCATATGATTCTCGGAAGAGAGCGTTTTAATCTATTGTGTGAATATTGTGAATGCACGTTCCTTTGGCTTTTTTTTTTTTGAACGAGTTACTTGTGTATATGCACGACTAAGAACATATATCCACAAACACATAAACCACACACACATGTACCCACAAGTACACATACGCACACACACGCACACACATACACACACTCCCACACTTAGCGTTCTGAGCAGCAGTCGCGTTTAGAGATTACATATAATTTCTTCAGATTTGAATGTGTATTATTTTTTATGCGTATGCTTCTGATAAGTCCTTATATCAAGTCTAACAGTCTTTATCTCCATCACTCTCTCTCTCTCTCGCTCTCTCTTTCACTAAATATATCATAATAATAATAATAATAATAATAATAATAATAATAATAATAATAATAATAATAATAATAATAAAAGGTAACAACAAAAGAACGAGATTTAGATATTAGATAAATAAAAGGTTATTTATATATGTTATAATGTACAATAAACAGTGAAAGTTTGTCATTGTAGTTCTCGGAGTTTCGAATGTCGGAATGGAGAGCTACGATACATTCTCGTCGGCTATGAATGGCAACAGACGCCATGAAAAACCGTTGAACAAAATATGTTTGTGTGTGTGTTTGTATGTGCATGTACGTATAGATGTTTCTGTGAGTGTGTGCGTATATAGACGCTGTGAACGGAGGGGATTTATGTCTATGTATAGTGAGAATCTGGTTACGTGTATTTTTATTATTTTTTTCCATATTATTTTACTACCAATAAGAGTAACG
>NC_068994.1:52657510-52658263 GCF_001194135.2 Octopus bimaculoides | reverse complement strand
ATATATATATATATATATATATACACTCTCAGAATTAGAGGAAGCAATATCCACGCAAAGGATTGTTCAAAACAATCCAGATGGCAGATGGGTTTAAACGAATAGATTGATAGAAAGTTGTATGTATAAACAGTCTCGTAAAATTAAAATGACAATATAAAAAATAACACCAGTGTTATTCATTCAATTTTTATTTACATTTCTCAGTACAATTCTTCGTATATTACACCACTCATGATAGGGTACACCCACCTTTCTACAATCTCCGTCCCATGAACTTTCATAAATAAATTTAAATTTAAATAAAATATAAAATACATTTTTCCAATAGATTTGATCTTTCAGCATCATTTCAACGTTCAATATTAGCTAAATTTTAAACGATAAATTTCTAATCACATGAACTCTTCCTCCTACTAACAGGTTTCTTTATATTTGAAAATTCAAATAAGTAATTTCGTAACTCGAGACTAAAATATACTTATTTTTCTTGAAGAGATCTAACAATATATCGCTTATTACATCTATAAAAGTTACAATTATTGTTGATTCAAAACCATTGTTAGAATAGAAACGTATGTAGAATTTCTTTTTAGATATTTTGAGGTTGATTTGTTGGTGTGGTTCCTTTAAAATTGTTCTTATAGGTATATTTTTTCTAACTTAAACTTTTAATCTTTAAATTTGTATTATTTTTCCAATTCTGATACAAATGAAATGAACCAAGTATCTTTTTTAATTATCTTCTACATT
>NC_068994.1:52656748-52657500 GCF_001194135.2 Octopus bimaculoides | reverse complement strand
AAATTAGTGTAATTCGAATTGAAAATCTTAAATATAACCAGTAGATTGACACTAACAGAAAAAATGAAACGCTTACAGCGAATTCAGCTCAGACATTGCTTCATTCAACTGATGGTGACGTCATTGGATAGCAAATATATTTTTTAAAAACAAGAAATGTCAATTTTGCAGTTAACTATTAATGACGTCAGTGGTTAACGAAATGATAAAAAAGACAAGCATATATAAATAATATATAACAGAAAAATAGTTTGATAAAACTTATTTAACAATAAAAAAAATTCTAATATCACGACAAATTATTTCGTAATTTAAAAACATGTAAATGATTTATATGACTATATTTAATAACAAATTGCTTACATGCCTGCATTAAAGCGTAATGTAAAAAATCCTTCAAAATAATGCAGAATTTAAACTACGTCCTCGGGTGAAAGAAATTCTTTGTTAAATAGCAGATCTTCGACGTGACGCTATAGGAACGTTAAGTCGAAAGTTCAAAAGATTATGGAAGGCAATAATCATAAAAAATTATATAAGTTAATGAGAGTGTTTTGTAATGAATAGAAGGGAATTTTAGTAATATAATTAGCAAGTAACTAGGACATAGTATTAGTATAAAAAAAGAAAAGATATTTTTTCTAAAGCACTATTTACTCTATATGTCTTATTATAACGAGCTTTTTTTAATGAGTACTACCGGATTACTTGATTCCATATACCGTGACTTAAAATTATATATATATATATAT
>NC_068994.1:52652591-52656288 GCF_001194135.2 Octopus bimaculoides | reverse complement strand
TATATATATATATGTATATACGACAGGCTTCTTTCAGTTTCGGTCTACCAAATCCACTCACAAGGCTTTGGTCGGCCCGAGGCTATAGTAGAAGACACTTGCCCAATGTGTCACGTAGTAGGAATGAACCCGGAACCATGTGGTTGGTAAGCAAGCTACTTACCACACAATCACTCCTACTCCGTCTGCCAAATCCACCCACAGGGCTTTGGCAAGATCGGGGCTATAGTAGAAGGCAGTTGCTCAAAGTTCCACACAGTGGGACTGAACCTGGATCCATGTTGTTGGGAATCAAACCACTTAACACACAGCCACGCCTCCGGCTGTTTATGCATATATGCTAATTATCGGTGAGACGAATCAACCGACAGAAAAGCATTAAGCTTAAAAAGAATAAGTACCCTGGGGGAATTTTTTTCCATTAGAGACTATGATGCGCCGCTCCCTGCAACTGCTTGGTATCCGTTACATGTAACTTGCTCCGTTGAATGTATGTAGTTACTGATAATGGACACTTGCGTGCGTGTGTCTTTGTGTGTGTTGATGTGGGCGTGTGTGTGTTTGTGTGTGCGTGCGTGTGGTGCGCGCGCGTATTTTCTATCTGCCTCTTCGTCTGTCTCTCTGAGTGTAAGTATGTATATGCGTATGCATGTTAGCCTTTCACTCCGTCACGTGCGCATGCGTCACAACAATCACCCTCCTCTTAACTTCCCATGTGCCCCCACCACCTTCGTAAATCTCTTTCGCCATGTCCTCGTTATCCTCAAATACACTTTTTAATCCTTCCTAACTGTGTCGTGTATTTTTAATACCTTGTAATCTGATTTCTTACTTCCCTTTCCATTTTTCACACCCTCCTTGCAGCAGCTCCTCACACATATACTCCTGTACTCATGCATACACCTGTATCGCACCTTGAACTTGCTTGCCATGTATCATTTACAGTATGCGTGTCTGTGTGTCTGTGTGTATGTGTATGTTTTCGCCTGTGTCTGCGTGTATGTGTGCATGCGTATATGAGTATGTATTTGTGTCTGTGTGTATGTGTATGTTTTCGCCTGTGTCTGCGTGTATGTGTGGATGTGTATGTGAGTATGGGTGTCAGTGCATGGGTGTAGGTATAAGCGCGCATCGGTGAAATGTCGCTGTAACAGAAAAACATATCTCTTCCATACAAAATCTTTTTGTGTATTAGTGCCGACAGATCGTCTAATTATTTTTTGTTCTTTTTTCTGACTGTCAGAAAAGCGACTAACATCTGGCGACTGATACCTCGAAATCGAAGTGAGATTCCTTAAGTATTTACTTACCCCACAATCGTGGTCCAATGTACTGTAAAAAGCGAAGACCGTATCATAGCATTCTTAGCGATCCTTACACTTCCTCGTTTTGTGTAATGCTTTGTGTCACTCTTTCAATATCGTAGAAATTGTTATTACTCTAAACACAATTTATTTCCTTCTCTACATTACAGAAATACTCACTTGTCCCGCTGACTGGAAAACTTATTATTTCAGAAATGCTTATTGAATCCTGTAGCATATAAACCAACCATATCTGGTCAAAATATTCTATCTCTTCTATGTTCAAACCATCAAGATCTAGCTTCTCGCATTCTAAAAAACAAACTATTTTCTCGTTGAAATCTCGAAGCTGCGAGATAATGCATGATTAGTTCAAAACAGCCTGCATAAATAAGCATTACATTTGACAGAGTAATCTGAATGTGAGAATGTTAGGGCTATATAAATTCAGATGTTTATTCTGAAATATCCTGTGCACAAATAGCAAAAAAATAACCGTGATAGGATATGGAACTTTGGTTAATTATTATCTACAATAATACTGTAATTGCGTCGTTAGCTAAATTGGTATTTCATATTATCGCCGTAAGATGCAAGTTTCATTTAACTTGTTTATATTAATAATTTTTCAATTAAGCATGGCTAGTGCACTTGCGCAGTCGAACATAATTGCATACATAATTGCTCATGGGAATAAATGAACACTTACAAACGGCCAAGAACCTTATGAATAAATATCATGGTACTAATCTGTTCTCACACCTGCAAATCATTAATTTAATTATGACTTGAAATCTTTAATTAAGAAATGAGGCAATTACATTCGGTGTATATAGCACGATGCACATCCCAATCATCTATAATGACCTGGGATGCCCAGAGTGTTGTGGAATCTTAACCAGAATCATCTTTAATTTCGTCATTTACGTCCCTAGAGTCCGAAGCAATGAGAAACATGCTTAAGATTGTCTTAAAGATTATTTAATTCCAAATAAAGATATTTCGCTCTGCTGGAATCTTATTAATCTTGCTTCTAATAATCGAACGTTTCTTTTCTCTCCAAACCTGAATACCGATAGTTAATTTAAATCATGTGAATGAAGCAGATGCATTACAAATTTTGATTAATATCTTAGTAACTAGGTAAGGGGCCACTTTGAAATGTCTGATACACATCTATTGATCGACAGTTGCAAGAAGGGGAGTGACGGTTGTGTTAATATTCCAAAACCTTATGGGCAACAAATTCTTCTCAAGTCTAATCAGCTATTCATGTCGTATCGTTTCAACATTAAAGATAGAGATAAGAAAAATATTAGCATTAGTTAATAAGGTCAGTTTCGAGCAAAAGGTGGAAATGAACCAAACCTGCTGTAAAAAAACCTTAAAATAAAGCGAATAAATTGTTGTTTAGAGCCCATTGTATTCGCTCGAACATCTCGGCTAATATAAACTGGACGAGCGATCAATGTTCTGCTACAGCTTCGAAATAACAAAGCAGTAATCACTTTTAAAATATGCCTCTCATATATTCTGGGAATAAAGTAAATAATTTAATGACTTGGTTGGTTGTGCCTAAGAGTAGAAATTCTAACTAATTAGGAGTTGTCAGTGTTGCTTTAACCATGAGACTAATATCTCTAAGGCTTGCTCAACCATATTACAGTTATTTCTAACTAAATAGTGCACTGTTATGTAGAAGAGGGAGGTCGTAGTTAATTTGTATTTCCTTCTACCTCCGCTTGTTGAATCTTATTGTTCGCTTCATGAAAGTGTTAAAGCAAGAATTAAACTAGGAAAGCGGAAACAGCAAGATAAAGCCAAGATTCGATAAAATTATATCAGTATGCTTTTATAATTGATTAGTTTTACTAATGCGGGATATTAATTGATTAAAAAAGTGACAAGTGATAGTAATCTCCCAAAAAATTAACAATGATCAGATGAGTGGAATGACATTTAGATTATTAGACGCACATAACATTTTGATCTTCATACATTTTAATTACTGTGGGGTGCCGTCACCACTTAACGCTAGAAATAAGTTTTGAGTGACATATATAAGAGTGCAAAGGTTCACAACATTAGAGGAAGAAAGAAAACATTACAGACAATGTAACTGTGACTTTTAAAGCTTAGCACTCCCAAGAGATTGTAGCACCATATTTAATAAAACATAACCTTGTTTATCATTTTTCATACGGGGATTTTACAGCTCATTCAGACACTAGAGATTTCATGGTGTGGTGACATACACATACGTTTAGCCTTTAGGTTTATGCATAACTTGATAATGATGATATGATGAATATTTACGAATATATATACATACATACATACATACATACACATACATACATACACACACACACACACACACACACACACATATA
>NC_068994.1:52651172-52652435 GCF_001194135.2 Octopus bimaculoides | reverse complement strand
TTACAGCTCATTCAGACACTAGAGATTTCATGGTGTGGTGACATACACATACGTTTAGCCTTTAGGTTTATGCATAACTTGATAATGATGATATGATGAATATTTACGAATATATATACATACATACATACATATATGTATGTCTGTATATTTATATATATATATATGTATTCATACATGTATGTTATGTGTATATATATGCGTGTGTTCGTGTGTGCGTTTGTGCAATGTATATACGCTCGCGTGCGCGCGTGCGCGGCACGCACACACACACAAACATACACACAAACACACATACAAACACACATATATACTGTACCAAGTATAGACAGAGAGGCATACACGCTATATCCCTTTCTTTTATGGATATCAGTCAATAGATTGCGGTCAGCTTGGAATGTGCAGAAAATATTGGGGTAAGGCGAGCAATTTCGGGTATGGGGAATAAGTCCGTTACATCGACCGCAGTGCTTAACTGGTACATTTTTCTTTCGATCGCTATTGGATGTCTTTGTGTCTGTGTATACACGCACCACCACCACAACTATCGCTTGACAACCGTTGTTTACGTCCCCGTAAAGTAGCGTTTCGGCAAAAAGTGACCGATAGAATAAGTACTAGGCTGACAAAGAACACTCTTCGTGGTCGATGTCTTCGACTAAAATGCCATACTGGAGCATGGCCGTAATCGTATAACTGAAACAAGTAAACGGAAAAAGAGAATAGCACAGTCTAGCGAAGCAAAGCTTGGCTGATGTGCATAGTGAACTCATATGTAGACGAATTATCAAATGCAAATATAAAATATTGGTGCGTAAATCGCAGCGAATAGGAATCGAAATTTCATCGCAAAAATGACTTTTGCCGATTAGTGCGATTATGCCACCTACATTCATACAGACGATGCGTCAAACAATTCATTTGGACAGTGTAAAGCGTGTGTGTGTGCAATTGCAGTCGTTGTATAGAATTATATATGCATACACACATATAGACACACAAGCATATGTATATATACATATATACATTTATATACACACACACACACACACACACATATATATATATATATATACATATACATACACACAAATGCACATATGTGTACATATTCTACACATAGATGGTATCTACTATAAGTGCGTGTGTGTATACACTTATGAACTTCGTATATGTATATGCACTTATGAACATTATAGTATATATACATATATATATACATACACATATACATATATATATATATATACATATATATATATA
>NC_068994.1:52649707-52651061 GCF_001194135.2 Octopus bimaculoides | reverse complement strand
AGTAAGAGAGAAAGAAAGAGAGAGAGATGTGCTGTGAAAATGACATTATATTCCTTGTGCTCCGAACTGTTTCCAATGTAATATTCTATGTAATATATTAAACACTTTGATGTGTATAGTATAATTCGTTTTTCTTTTCTTTCTTTCTTTCTTTCTTTCTGTCTCTCTTTTTTTTTGTCGTATACTTTATAGAAAGTATGCTCTTTTAAGAACCTTGTTCGCTTGAAGCTTGTTTTTTCGTTTTCTCTTTATTTTTTCATCAATAACATAATGCCAAAATACTCATTAATCTTTTGTCAATTTTTTTATATATATTTCGTTTTCTTTCATCTATTTATTCAAAGCAAATTCATGTTTATGATTCTTCTGTAAATCTTATTACGTTTCGTCAGCTTCATCGTGATTTCCTTTCTGTCTATTCTTAATGTTACTTTGAGATAGTCTGGTTATTATTATGACATCAATGACAATCATGAAGCTCATTTATATATATATCGATTTTTAAATACTGCATATTTGACAAAATAATAACTCAACTTTATAACGGCCAAATCATAAATTAAGGTATAAAGCGTTTGGTGTGCAATTCTTATTCTAGTATATATATTATTCAAGTGTTAATGACATTAAAATATACAATAAAGTAAACAAAAATCTCATAACTAAGGAAGTCACACAAAGAATGTATAAAGAAACGAAGATTATAAAACTGATTCATTATTATCCAACAAATGGTTTTGTAAAAAGTGTTAGTCTCACCTCTTCCATGCGCCATTATATTTCATTCCTCGTTTCGGACTGTTTGTATGTATGATTTGCGAACACAATGGTGATGAATTGACAGAATCGTTATATCGTAGAAAAAAATATCTTCCGGAACTTGTCTCAGATCATTACATTCTGCGTTCAAATATCACTGAGGTCAGCTGTACCTTTTGCCCATCTCAATCTCAAAAACATAAAGTACTAGCCAAATAATGGAGTCGGTTCGATGATATCGAGTAACGGCTTTCCTTCAAAATAAAAGAAATAAAAGAATATATATATATATATATATACATCGAGGTTCTTTCAGTTTCCGTCAACACCAAATCCACTCAGAAGGGATTGGTCGGCCTGAGGCTATGTTACAAAACATTTGCCCAAGGTGCTAGGCAGTAGGACTGAAATCGTAACCAGGTGGTTGGTAAGCAAGCTACTTACCAAATATGTATGTATGTATGTATGTATGTATGTATGTGTGTATGTATGTATCTATCTATCTATCTATCTATCTATCTATCTATCTACCTATATATATATATATGTGTGTGTGTGTGTGTGTATGTGTGTGTGTGCGTGTGTGTATGTGTGC
>NC_068994.1:52646027-52649054 GCF_001194135.2 Octopus bimaculoides | reverse complement strand
CTTACCAAATATGTATGTATGTATGTATGTATGTATGTATGTGTGTATGTATGTATCTATCTATCTATCTATCTATCTATCTATCTATCTACCTATATATATATATATGTGTGTGTGTGTGTGTGTATGTGTGTGTGTGCGTGTGTGTATGTGTGCATGTATGTATACACACGCGCAACATGCATAGACACATGCATTGCCCACAGCCATACATTATATACATGCACGCTACTATATCATACACCCAAACGCACATATACATGTGCACGCACCACCTGAACAAGCGTACATCAACTGGTACACACAACACGCACTTACACACGCTCACCCCATTCACACATACACACTCTGACTCATCATTCTCACATCCACACACGTTACACACCTATGTTTGTTGGGGTGACCATTAACTTTACCGTTGTTGCTATCATTTTTGTTGTTGTTATTATTACTATTATTATTATTATTATTATTATTATTATTATTATTATTATTATTATTGCTGTTGTTGTTGTTGTTGTTGTTGTTGTTGTTATCATTATCATCATCATCATCACCATCATCATTATCGTTATTATTATTTATATTATTATTATTATTATTATCGTTATTATTATTATTATTATTATTATTATTATTATTATTATTATTATTATTATTATTATTATTATCTCTCCTTCACTCAACATCTTTTTTCCAGTCATCTCACAATATTGGACCGTTGAACTCTGAACGTTTATTCTCTCCTCGTTTTTTTCATTCTCACTCCATTTCTTTTCCTCTTAATTATTTCTACCGAAGAGCGTAGGCTCGAAACGTAAAAGACTTATCCATTATTCCTGAGCGTCCAGCTAATAGACTAGTTTGTCATTTCTACACTTGACTTCGTCTTTTGTTTTTTGTAAATTTGAGCTACACTCAAAACACACACACACGCGCAAACAGATACACACACATAATTATATATATACTCGTATGTATGTATGTATGTATGTATGTATGTATGTATGTATGTATGTATGTATTCATATATCTCCCATAGGCAATATTCAAAGAACACAAGAAAATTTGGCAATCGCAAATAGTCATCTGATTCAAAGGGGTTTTATTTTTATTTTTATAAATTGTGTTTCTATCGTTTCTTCCAAAGCTGTAAAACAATAAAGTAAAACATTGAAACAAATAATTGTTAAGAAATAGACTGAGAAACACACCATCAAAAATCAGTAGAGTAACGTCTAATAGCATACGTCAGTGTTATCCTGGTGCAGTTTTTAGTTAATTCTCCCGATATGATGTTCTCTTTTCAATATGTGTTTAATTTGCTTTCATATTTTTTTTATTCTTTGGTTCGTTTTGCTATCTATAATGTTTTTCTGTCAGGCGTGACAAACACACGGTTCAGTTATTAGCTTATCAATAGGTGATATTATGTTTTTTTCCTTGTTCAATAATTAGCTTTGATTACGGAGTCGTCTTTCATTTCTTTTCCTCTTGGTTTATGGAGATGAAGTCTTTTCATTGCGAGTGTAATAAATATTATGATATGTCTCTGTGTGTGCGTGTGTGATTGTTTATACGTATGTATACATATACGTATATGTATTATATATATATATATATGTATTATATACATATATACACACATACATATGTGCGTGTGTATGTTTGTGTGTGTTTGTGTGTGTGTACGTGCATATAGGGAATTTTTTTCTTAATGTTGTTAGTAACGAAACGAGTGCAGTTCAGTTGATTGATTAAGTTTCATTATATAACATACCATTTGCTATTCCATCTTTAATTATTTTTATTTATTTTGCTTTTTGTTCTTCACAAGTTCAAACACATTTTACTTCCCACGTACTATTGTAAAAGTCGTGAACTGCAAGCTATGCGAAATTCTCTCCTTATTGAATAGCTAGGTCCAAAGAATTGCATTCAACACGTCGATTAATCTTAAACAAGAAGCATAAATCAATCAACTTCATGAAAAATAACATACTAGAGTTAAAACTAATTCGGCTTCTTGTTTTAGTTAATGACCTACGGCCATGCAGGAACACCACCTTCAAGGGTTTGTCTGAACAAGTCGACCTCAATAAATGTATATTGTTTTATTTTTAAAGACTGGTGTCTGTCTCAGTATTTTTTTTTCTAAAACTATAAGTGATAGGGACACACAGAAAACATTACTGGTTGTCACACATATACGTATCACATATACAGCATCACACATGCCCCCTCTACAGTTCAGTTGTGGGGTCAATATAATCGACTTAACCCCTTCCCAAATTTTCAGGCCCTGTGCCAACAATAGACGTGATTATTATTAATATTTGATGAAAACTCTCAGCTTATTTTGCTGAGAATGATGGAAAGTGTCAGCTGTCCACAGCTAGCAGATTAAGGTGACACATTAATATTATTAGAAACCGTTATTATTATTATTATTATTATTATCATTATTATTATTATTATTATTATTATTATTATTATTATTATTATTATTATTATTATTATTATTATTATTATTCACCAGTCGCTACATTCTGAGTTCAAATTGCGCCGAGGTCAGCTTTGCCTTTCATCCTTTCGGGGTCAAACACTGGAGCCGCTGTACTAGGCCTTTTATCTATAATAGAAGGAATTATTACTATTATTAAGACGGCGATCTGGCACAATCATTATTGTGCTGGACGAAATGTTTAGTGATATTTCGCCCATCGCTATAATCTGAGTTCAAATTCCGCCGAGGTCGACTTTGCCTTTCATCCTTTCAGGGTCAAAGTAACCGACTAGTCCCCTCCCCACAAATTTCAAGATGTGTGCCTTTAGTAGAAAGGATTATTATTATTATTATTATTATTATTATTATGGTGGTAAATTGCAGAATCGTTAGCACGCCAGGCAAAATGCTTACCTGAATTTCGTCCGTCTTCACGATTTGAGTTCAATTTTGCCGTAGTCGACTTTACCTTTCATCCTTTCAGGCTCGTTAAATTAAGTACCAATAAAACACTGGAGTCG
>NC_068994.1:52644584-52645880 GCF_001194135.2 Octopus bimaculoides | reverse complement strand
GAGTTCAAATCACGCCAAAATCAATTTCGCTTTTTATCCTTTCGTGAGGCTGGGGTCAATAGTATATACTACTTGACTAGTACTGGTGTGGTTCGTGTTGGTTAGTCCCCAACTCTTCAAAACTGCTGACTTTGTTGCTAAATTAGAAACCAACAGAGGCAACAGTATGAACCACACCGGCAGCAGCAGCTGCAGCTATAGTAGTAATGCAGTAGTAGTAGTAGTAGTAGTAGTAGTAGCAGCAGCAGCAGTGCGGCTGGTGATAGCAGTAGTGGTGATGGTGGTGTTTATTAATATCAAAACCTACATTGTTATTATCCTTTGTTGCTGTTAACCAACAATTCTACATGCCAACATCGCATATCCTGCAAACATTTCTTTCCCTTACACCCAAGCGGATGTACATATGCACACACACACACACACACACACACACACACACACACACACACACACACACACACACACACACACTCGAACATACACACATAAGCATATATATTCACTCACACATATATACATACATACATACACACACACACACACACACACACACACACACATATATATATATATATATATATGTATATGCATACATACATACATACATGTGTGTGTATGCATATGATAGTCACTTAGTGGCACATTGTATCATTTGGCAAATTGACAATGGGAACGTGGCATATTGATTATATTAATTTGTCTTCGTATCTTCAAATGATGATTATTATTTCCAATAACACGTCATTATATGTATATCGCAATATCATGTAAATATTTCAGATCGGTTGTATTCCGCATAATGTGAGTGTGTGATTAATTAACGCTTTTTTAATCAAGTATTATGAAGGCTTTCATGTCCAAGGTCAAATGAAAAGGTTGGTAATATTATTAATATTGAAAATGTTAAGGGTCGGAAGACAAATCATCAACGAACGACAAAGCCTTACGTGCGTTCATGACATGTGCATCATATGTGTGTATATGTGTGCCTATATGTGTGTGTATGTGTGTGTGTGTGTGTGTGTGTGTGTGTGCATGTGTACGTATGCGCGAGTGTGCGCGCGCGAAGTGTGTATGTGTGCGCATACATAAGGCGGTGCTCCAGCATGGCTGCAGTCAAATGACTCGAACAAGTAAAAGGAAAAGGATAGAAGATATATATACATACATACATACATGTATATGGAAGAGTATTGTAGTTCGCTTGAGGCATTGTGTATTGTTTGTAAGGAATAAAAAGTTTTGAATGGTACAACAATGCACTATCCATAGTCTGATGATGTTTCATATATA
>NC_068994.1:52639732-52644273 GCF_001194135.2 Octopus bimaculoides | reverse complement strand
ATATATATATATATATATATATATACACGTGTATGTATGTATATGTCCATCAATATACACGTCACGTCTATTTCAATATGTATTTACGTATATCTATGCATATATACACACACTCGCATATACCGCACGCACACACATATATATATATATGCACGTATCCGTGTATGTAATTTGATACTCCACTAAATGTGTGTCTGGTGAGAGCACAGGACAATTCATTTCTCAATTTGTATTTATTAAAAGCTCTAGGTCTTCTTAACCTTCCATCACCTCGTGTTCGCAGGCGGCAAGCGTTCATTTCCCTAGTTGACACTTTAACGATTATATATTTGCACCGTTAAGTGCCCTTCTAATGATAATATATCTACGACTATTGTTACTTAGTTTTCTCCTCATATTTAATATATCATCTACATAAAACGTTATTAAATATTGCTGCGAAATTCTCCAATATGTTTCAGTGAAAATAAATGAATAGATATGTAAACAGTAAATGGCGATAAAATAAAATTAAAATTAGATATATATTATTTATAAAGACGTTTGGTCGATGATAGTATATTTAAAACATTGCTTTTAGTGAGATTGATGAGATGGCTGAATTTATAGGGCGTCCCAATATAATGGCTGGAAACTGATATTAATTACACTTTGTTTCTGGATAATAAATATTATTTCCCTACTGATTGTGATGAAAATGTTTATTATACAGTTCTTATCGTTTTCAAACTCTGCTTTTCTGACCTGGATTATGTTGTTTTGAATTTAGATCTTCCATATATGAAGACGGGCGAATTTGTCCTTTTCCCTTCATGTAAGGTCAGAAGACAACGCAAATTTAATATATAAATTGTGTTTCCTTCGCTTCAGTATGTCGTATGCAATTTGTTTTATGACATATGTATATATACATATAGAAATTAAGATGTATTTATACCTATGTTATAAAAGAAATTAATTAGACATAGCGAAGGGGATAATTCTTCGAGATTTGTAGAAGTTATGTCTATCTTATATGCTACATGGTAAGGATTTTCCAAGTCCAGTGTATTTCTACTTTAGCAATCGTAAGGTAGATGTGTATTTACGGACATCTATGCATATATACACACGCTCGTGCAAACACACCAGCAAATGACTATCCATTCTGTATATTTTAGACGCGTAAATCATCTCCTCTACATGCATTGCCAGAAACTCATAATTACTTAACACAAAAAAAAAAAATCTCCCAGAGTACTGCAAGGTCACCAAATGCAAAAGTAATATCTTCATAATAGATACGGTAAAGATTCTTAAAAATATATCTCGTATATGTCTCGTACATGATGTTAAATAATGCACAAGATATCATACACTTCCGAGGAATATTCCGTATACGTAACTATATTTATGTAAATGATCTTTACCATCAATCTCTGCACGATACATGTAACCATCATCATCGCTGTCGTCATCGTCGCCATCATCAACCTCACAACCATCACCACCATTAAAACATGAACATAGTCATCACCTACAGGAACAATATCTCTATCGAACTCATCGCTACATGTAACACTATCAGCACCCTCACCATCATCACCATCACCACCATCGTCATCATCATCATCGTTAGCATCATCATCAGCTTCGTCATCATTTCTATATGTGTGTGTGCGTGTGTGCGTGCGAATGTATAAACTTTCATACTATTTTTCTCATATATTTTTTTTTCGTATAGGGAATACCGAAAATCGGAATTGTAAAATTAAAAGGTTTCTTTTTACAGATTTTTATTTTGTTGGCGACAAGGGAGATATTAAATTACTATATCATTACACTCGTATCGATTTCAAGAAACATAATGAAAAACAAATTATACATATTGAAAAAACTTCATAATATTGTAACAGTTTCTTTAGTCCTTTGCTCCGAACGAAGAAGATTTATTATTAATGATACTTTTTTTTCTCTATACATGTTCTCTTCTTTTTTTTTGTGCATTTAATTTAGCACGATACTGTAAATATATTTATGTATTTATTATTTTCTTGTACATATTATTTTTATCGATTTTTGCTTTGCAAGAAAAAAGACAAAGTAAAGTAGTAGCGAATTGAGACACTGTGCATCGAAAAACAAATGTAGAATGAAGAACGTTTTCTTTGTAATGGAAGAAGATGCAAGACACGCCAGTCAGTTCTAATTTGCTATAAGTGTTAGACAACTTGTTTCGAAAGGTATTGGATTTCAAATAATCTGATATCATCGTCTATATTGCCAATATTGATAGTAATGAATACTCTTTCTATTTCATTTTTGTTCTGCCTATTTAAACCCCAAATAACCTGGTCGAGCAGATTTATGTTAAACGATAATCTATATGAAAGGTTATTTCTCTTTTAGCCGACGCATATTGTATTTAGAGTCATAAGGAATCTCTTGTCGATTCGTTCTTGTTGTTTCTGACCCCGAACCCGAACTGGTCGGTAAGAACTTACTTCAAGGTCATCCTACTTGTGACTTCCCATTATTTTATTTCTGTATTAGTTTCATTCAGTGGATCTAAAATTTGCTTTCGATTGATTCAGATATTTCTTGAAACCTATTTGCTGATGTTATACATGAATTGTCATCGAGATAATTGTGTTTGTTCATCGCTTCAGTTACGTTAGCAGTGGTAATTATGGCATTAATTTTTGACGTTTGTACTAAGCTACATACATATCAACAACCATCCGGATAATACATCATCCCATGTCTTTCTGACTAATCATAATAATAATAATAATAATAATAATAATAATAATAATTATTATTATTATTATATTTATATATATATATATATATATATGTGTGTGTGTGTGTGTGTGTGTGTGTGTGGATGTATGTATGTATGGATGCATGCATGCATGCATGCATGTAAGCATGTATGTATGTATGTATGTATTTGTGGCTCAAAGGATTCTCTAACTCTTGCTGCTAGCAATATAGGTAAGGTGCTCTCCAGCACCCTCACTCACAATTAGTGACAATCGAATTTTTCCTTTTTTTGGTTTTATATTGCGCATAGCTACCTTCGTTATTTAATCATCTTCCCATTAGCATTTTGTTGAATCAGACATAATGGTAAATATATATACTGACAGTCAGGAACCATCCAGCGATGGAGTAGGGGATACTGATGTGTTTGTAAGTTTCAAACGGAACTAGTCTAGTATAGTGATCTAGCTTTGCTGTGGAGCAGTTATCTCCCATGTCAGTATAACAAAATGCGCTTTCTTGCAGCTTAGTGGTTTTACCTCTCATTTCTAGCAATATAGGTGTTACCCGGCACCCTTAGTCACAATTAAGACAATTGAATATTTCTTTATTTGATTTTATATTGCGTATAGCTGCCTTCGTTATTTTGTTAGTATACATATGTATATAGATGTATACATATGTGTGTGTGCCTGAGTGCATGTGTGTGTTTGTGTGTGTTTGTGTTTGTGTGTGTGTGCGTGTTTATGTGTGTAAGTATTAGCTAACTCAACATTATTGCTCTGGAGTGACAGATGCAGAGTAATAAATTGGTTTAATAAGATCCCAAAGAAAAGTGAATGCCTTGCCATTTCTTCAAGTTTCACCTCAAGGATTATTATGCATCAGTAACGAAATTTATTCTTATGGCTGTTTCGAAATTCACAAAGACAAAAACTACAACAAACGACACTAAAATAGAAATAATATCACAAGGAAGGAAACCCCTCGTCTTCCAGAAGAACGCTTTTTGAATGAGGAAAACCGCTAAAGAACCATTTCTTGTAAGAATAGGATCAAAGGACTCGGCAATTATTGGCGACATCGATGGCGTTTACGTATTAGCATACTTACACACCAAAGTTCCACAGTCAAAACTATTCTTGTTAAAAAGTAATAAACATGTACCCTACAAAACGTATTGAGTAAACCTTCTGTTTGATGTAAAACTTTCATAACCTGACTTAAAAATAAACATTTATATAGCTTTGGTACGACGTTACTGCTTTCCTACAAGTAAATGAAACGCAGAAGATGTGGCGGTAATACGCAACACACTTCTGTGTCTTTTACTATAGCCTCCGGCAGACGAATTCAAATGTATTTAGTAGACGGAAACTGAAATAATCCTATCATGTATATGCTTATATGACTGCGTGTATCTGTGTGTGTCTGTTTGTGCCTGTGTTTGTATTTGTGTTTGTCTTCATCACCGCTTGACAGCCGGTGTCGGTGTGTTTACGTCCCGTAACCAAGCCGTTCGGCAAAAGAGAACCGATAAAATAAGTATTAGAGTTAAGAAATAAAGTCCTGGTGTTGGTTTGTTCAACTAAAACCCGTCAAGGCTATGGTCCACCATGGCCCCAGTTAATTAACTGAAACAGGTATAAGAATAAAAGTACACACACACATATGCATACATCCACGCAGCTCACGTGCACGCTCGCACTAACGTGCACGCACGCACTCACGTGCACGCACGCACTCACACATTCACTCACACACACACACACACACACACACACACACACACACAC
>NC_068994.1:52636588-52639370 GCF_001194135.2 Octopus bimaculoides | reverse complement strand
ATATATATATATATATATACATACTGAAAATGTCTAGAGATCTGTTTCACACGAGTAAATTCATATTAAAAAGAAAAATATTTATATTTTCATCAAAATATTTTGATAAAAATGTAAATATACTCCTTTTTTTTCATGATAAATTTTTCAAAACATACATATACATATAGATACACACATATATATGTTTCTATTTTCAATGATAATAAAAACATATTTATATTAATATCATGGGTTACTCTATAATTTTCTAGAGTGCAGATCTATTATTCTTAAACGAGAATTTTATTGTAAGTGACTTCGTTGTCGGACTGCAATGCATTGAAGTTTGTTTTGGCTGTAAAAAGTCGCTGCTGAGGTAAAATTTTCACTGGGCGTGTGGTTTTGAGTGGAGTGGTAATTAGGTTAGGTTGGTTGTTATGCAGAAGCGTACAGGATAAACCTACTGATTTTAGCTCTGGTTCTACTAAAATTGAGAAGCTTTTGAAGAATCATATAGTTCCTCCCTACATTTATCAGTTTTTTGCGGGGTGTATGTTTTTTCTTACTAGACTGTCGTCCCAATATAGACCAACTGAGACGGATGGAAATTTTGTTATGTAAGTTTTCTAGTAAGTAAAGACCAACGATGTCGCTTACTTCTGTGGAGTCCTTTCATCTCATACTAACATGAAATGATACTTTGGTGATATTCTTGATCCAAAAAGCATTGTTGTGGAAGAAGAGGTATTTCCTTCCTCGTAATATTGTTTCTGTTGCAGTGTCGCTTATTGTGGTTATGGCTCTAGCAGCGTTATTGTAAAATAATCACTCGTGAAACAAATGTGAAGCAATGTTTATAAGAAAACGCACCACAAAATCTGCCTTCATGAAACACAAGGATTAAAATCTGTATATATTAATAAAATTGCTTATAAAACAATGAACACACAGAAGGAAACATACACATGAACAACTTTTTCACCAACCCAAATTATTTTGCGAACACCGGAGCATAAGAGAACTAACTTTTTTTATTAACATCATGACATGCCTGGCTAATAACCCCTACCTTCTAAATAAAAAGACGAAATAACCTTAACCACAACAACAACAAGTAAAGAAACTGACCAGATTAAACATCCCGTCTACGTCCGCTCTTTTGTGGACTCATGAAAAATTCCATTGCCAAGAAGTTGAAAAATTCCAATTACGTAGATTTTGTACACATGAGTCCGTAACTTTGATCTTTATATTATCAAAGCAGAGGATTAAATCCAATAAAATCGCAAACATTTTAACATCACTGACACATCCTGTGACTAACTAACAAAAGGAACACATCTCAATATATATACTTCCTTACAAAATTCCTTGTGGGCGCAGGCTTGGCTGTGTGGCAAAAAGCTTGTTTCCCAACCACATGCTTCCGGCTTCCGCTCCGCTGCATGGCAAGTGTTTTCTACCTTGTGAGTGGATTTGGCAGACAGAAACTGAAAGAAGCCAATCGTATATATATATATATATATATATATATATATATATATATGAAAGACGGAAGATGGGATATACGAGAATTTATCAGTCATGACAATTGTTTCGACACATCTAGCATGTATGTATGTATACTTGTATTTATGTATTATACATTCAAAACGTACATAGATAACTATCGAGGAAAGATTATAGGAAAATAATGCAAACGTCTGCTTTATTTATATTCAGAAAAGGAAAATGAGCACGTAAATTGTATTGAATTATCTTTAACTAGCGTTTCGCTTAAATCTACAAATATCTAGAAATCTTACTAATTTTTCAACAACAACGACAAATATAATGCAAACAAGAACGATAAAAAAATCATCGCCGTATAATTACTGTAATAAACAAATGCATAATTATGTTTACGTTTGATGAAAAAGAATTGGTATTTATAATATGATTTAAAGATTTTGAATGATTAAAAATGTATGTCTTGTTAAGGATTGATCCACGTCCAGCCGAAATTTATCACCGCATATATCTGAAATGTCTTTTTAGCAAATTGGCGCCAATGCATTTAGGTAAAAAAAAAAATTAAATTAGATTTCCTGAATCCTGCTAGGAAAGAACCAAATAAAAAATTAAAAGCGCTGGTTGTCTTTACCATTTATTTTTATTCCACATTCTAATTTTCTACGCTACATCTATTGCACTATCTGTGAGTCGTATTTATGTGTGATTTGTGTTTATGTATGAATGTGAGCGTATGCAGAGACAAAAATAATCTTTTTGGCTTCAGTAAATGTGATTAAATCTCTGTGATATCGTTGTACAAATTCAAAATGGCGTACAAACAGACAAACTGACAACAGCTATTAAATGTTGGTTTCTTTTAATTAGGTATAATGGGATTTTCTATTCATGAAGAAGAGATAATGGGAAATTTTGACGTTCATACGTTGGTCAAATGTATTTCAGCTTAATTTAAACAAAATTAATCCAACCTGATTGAAATCGTATCTGCGTTTCGTTCTCTTACTTCATGCTTTATGGCACTTGGAACAAAGAAAATGATAATTTTGGGTTCAGTTAGTTTTAAAACTTATTACTGAATTATTGCAACATATTTTCGAAGTATCTTTTTCCCAGCAATTAATTACTGTTGCATTGAGAGTATTCGTTTTTAAATATATTTTATAGATGTGGTATTAAAGGAGAGTATAAATCGTTAATTAATAATAAATGTTTAGAAAAGAAATTAACCAAATACGAATGTGATATGATATGTATATACATACATACATACATACATACATACATA
>NC_068994.1:52630913-52636541 GCF_001194135.2 Octopus bimaculoides | reverse complement strand
TATATATATATATATATATATATATAAATATGTATATGTATATATACTTATGTATATGTATATGTATGCGTGTATATATGTGTGTATGTGTGGGCGTGTGTGTAAATGTATGCATGAATATTTGTAATATATATGTATGTGTGTTATATGTGAATGTATATTTGAGATTATACTGATCAGCGATGGTGAGAGTCTTTCTTTCACAGGCTGAAACTATGGTAAATGAGTCAGTAACTAAACGTATGAATTTGATCCTTTGGTCTTGTAGGACTTAAGAAAGGCCTAAGAATTACAAAGTTCGGGATCATTTTATAGTTTTATCATTCATAACGTCTGCATGTGGTGTAAAATAATCTCCCGAAATCTTCATTAAAATAAACCTTCAAGCTGAAATAAACGATAGATATTTTATTACTAACGTTTGTGAATATATATGGAATATTTGGATATTTATGTGCTAAAAGAACTATTGATATCAGCTGGCCAATAACTAGTATTATTCCGTCAAAAATAACAGAACCCTTTCACATAATTCGTCATAGCACCCCTGAAGTATAGCTTTCTAGCCACTCCCATTTTAATGACGAATCCATAGTAAACGAAATGTGTAATAGTCTATATTCTTGAGGCAATAAAATATTGTTTACAATGTAACATGAAATTGCCTGTTGTTTTCGAGAAGATCGTAATGCCATATTATTTTTATCTTTAGGAAATTATAATACTTGTCATATTCAATCTAATCGATCTACACGTATCCATCACCATGTTTTTAGCGTGAAATTAATCACCTGATGCAGAAATGAAAATTATGTCTTTTGGACTTGTGATGTATAATAATAGATATGCAGTCAGTGTCGTGAAACCGCAATCTAGTCAGACCTGATTACATGACTGCGTTCATTTTACAAATCTTTTTGTAAGACACGAACAATAAAATATCATTTTCACTTCTTTCTATTCTATGAAGAATGTACTTACAAATTGCACTTAACAGATTAAGGCAAACTATTTCGAAGTCATTTGTCTGTGCTTTTAGCGCATCATCACATATAATTTCGTAATATATAAATTCTGTCAGGTTACACAGAGCGAAGTTTAAATGCATATGATTTATATCGTGAGATAAACCGATTGCATATTTACAAACCAACGAATTACTCAACATTGTTGCAGTACATATTGTGGCTTTGGTGCACATTACGTAACCTGTGATATGACATTTAAGAGACGAAAGAAACAGAAGTATGCGGAAAACTCTTTTCAACGAAATTGAGAGGCAATTAAATGTGGTATCATGGTTCATAATAAGTCCAGCCCAAATGAGTAGACTTATGAACCAGCGGGTCCCAGCAGTGATGGCTCTGCCTTTTAATGAGACAGGTTATATTATGTATGTTTGCACATTCCTAATACAATAGTACCTCATATGTGAGGTATTCTATTCCGGTGGTGCGACTACGATAATGCTCTGCTCACTAGACTATGTCGCATCTAAAGATGTTTCTAGACAACAGCAACACAAATAAATAAGATTATTCGGCTTGAACCTAGTATTTGAAACTGGCCTGAAGGCTGCAGCACTAATCGACCAGAAATCAGGAATTAGAATTTCTCTGTTGTGGTAGCCAATGACTGGCATTAAAATTTATTTGAAATAAATCAATACAATTTTCTTTTAATATCTTAACATCAGAAATTTTCTATACTATTAAATGTCAAATTACATGATGAACAACTGGAAGAAAGAAATGAAAAATCAAATTTAATTCAACAGACAGCCTTCAGTTAGTTATCAGATCGATACAGTAGTATAATCTCCCGTTGCGGTATGTGATGACCTTTACTTTATTAACGATCCTTTTTGCTCCTGTCAAACTGTAGTCTGATATGAGTTACATCAATTATATAAGAAGCCACGAAGAACACGAATTCTCATCTTCACATGCAAGATAGTGTCAATATTCTATCTAATACTTAATCCTCTCTAACTGTCTGTCTCACTGCTGTCAGAATTGGCGTTGAGTGTGTTATAAATCTTATGATATCTGGGAGATGGTGGGCTTCATATCCTGTTACAACTATTGATATCTGTCCAGCTTAGCTTTATCTCTGAAACACAGCCAGCTTGAGAATCGAATAAAATGTCCTGTTGTCCTAGACATCTGCTTGTCACGGATTTATGAATCTGTCAGTCCGGTAGCGTTACTCCAATCCATAGCATCATTATGTCACATCTCATGTATATATAAATATATATATACATACACACGCGCAGATATATACACACATGCAAATATATAAACATTCATAATCTGAGGCTAATTTAATTGCATGTAATATATGGAGTTTAATATCTCCTTCAGAACTCTGGCATTGAGCAGCAGCTTTATATGATCAGTTCTGACAACCATGAAAGGTTGGAGTGTACATTTAGACTTTATGCTTACAATATATAAATACGTACGTGTTTAGACATTTAATCACCCGTCGGTTAAGATACAAAGTATGAAAACTGGTCACAGAACACAAATGCCAATTTGGTGTCATGACAAGCAGATTACTCTACGTAAATATCTTGCAAATTAGCCATTTGGATCCCCAGATATAATTCTAACCTAAATGTTAAAATAATCGAATAGCAAACGTGTAGTCACCTCTATGAGGAAAATAAACAACAACAATAGCACTTTTCGAGATACTTTTGATTAAAATTCTTATAATGGAAGGTATATGTATGCTTTGACAGCAATGTAGTAATAAATATTCTAAATATTGACCTAATGGGGAAACAAGCGAGTGATAATATCATGTATGTTGTGATTGTTTAGCCCAAATATAGCACCTGTTTTCAGTTGTATAAGCTTTCTACTTCTTTACAAGTTTACATTGTCCAGCATTGAAAAGAAAAAAACACAGTAGCGAGATTTTATGAGAGAATATTCCTGATACATCTAACACGCCGAGTTACTGCGTAGATGGTCTGTCATGTGCGCGTTTGCGCAATGTTAAATTGTTAGGTAGTAGAAATAAATATAACGATTGAAGTATTTTGATAAAACTCTAAATCTTTCTGCTTCTCTATTTCTATGTTTCTGTATCTGTCTGCAATAATTTTGTTGGTGTCGAATATGTGGCCTTTCAGGCAGTAAAAGATATTGAAAATGAAAGATACCGCCTAAGGGAAATAGTTCTCAATTTTATTTGAAACACTTTATTAGTAAACAGTATCTAGTCTTGCATTATGCTGCCAACAAAAAGTGGTTAAATATTATAAAATTTTAAAATAAATATGTAAACAAATAGATGAATATATGATGGAATGAAGAAGTGTTCATATTTTCTTGAAAGTTTGTGATTTCCTCTCAAAGATGGAAGGAGAATCGCAAGATACACAGCTTAAGCGCTGAGACGTTTAATTGCCGTGTGTTATATAGCTTTACATAAAATTAGTGTAGCGGATTGACTGGAAGAACTGCAAATGTTACTGACTCAAATACACTAATCAATATATACAAACCTTTTTTTTTTCTTTTATGTTTTAATGTTTGAATATTTCTCTTGAAGCCGTTATTTAGCCACAGGTCAAGCTTGAATGAGCAAACCTATGATCAGCCACTTCAGACGTGACAGAAGTGTCTACCCTAGATGTATCGAGGAATATATTATATAGTTTTGTTTAAGACTGAAGAACCATTTAGGTAACTCTTTTAGTAGGTGAAGCAATCTCATAGAAACCATTGGAAAAGAAGGACATATTTTCATAGTGGATGATTGTGAGATTTATTTTCCTCGGTATTTCTTTCGCATACAATGTATTGTTTCAGATAAAATCAACTAAATACGACGCTTCTTAAATATATTAATAATAAATGATAATAAATGATTGCAATAGAAAATTACACTCTAACTTGTTCGTTAGTTGTCATCAGCAAATACAAAAATCCATCTCAGAGAATAAAGGCCCATATTGATATAGCTATAAAGCAAACTATATAATCAAATTGCCATGTCTATTATTTTCTACGATAGATATACACTGCTGCGGTTAATAACAAAGGATACATTTCGCTATCTAATTATGAATCACTTAGAGAAATATGTTAACATCAACACATAAAAATTCATCGGGTTTATGCATTTATGATTCACTATTGACTAGTTATTATTCATATTTCGATAGTTAGCTTTGATAAACACATTTCAAACCAACGTTAATTGACTTTGTAAGTTTTCCTCCGGCAAGATAGATTTCCTTACTAATTTGGCAAGTTTTATACTCGAAGTGCGCTCTAAGATACTACGTAAGTGATAATATATTTCGTTATAAACCATTCACTTTCATATGCCGCAATGACTTTGAACACTAACGTCACTGAACGTAATTTTCGATAAAATCTTAATTACAGCCAAAATTTCTGCAGTCATGTCAAATTGAAGCCCTATTGACCTCAGTATCAGCGATTTCCAATTACCTTAGGTGACCAAAGGTGGAATCACACCTTTCAGAAATACTTCAATAGTATATAAACGTTTTGCTACCGTATTTATTCATTTGAATGTTTATTTCGTTATTAAAATTCCTGGAATTATCTAACATTTTGAAAGTAGCAATATTAAATCACTATGCAATAACTAAAGCGGTCGTTGAGTACGTGTCTCGATGAAAATTACTGCTCGATTTGTTACATAACCGTCGGTTTTTAATCCATTATCTGAGATGTTATTAAAAAGTTGTTGTTCGGAAAAAAGCTAAACGTGTATGAAAATAAGCTAGACCTATACAGTGCTACTGATGTTTATAGACCCAGGAAGACATCACCTCCTTATCAAATAATCCAAGGTTGGTGGTCTGTCATTCTTCAGCACGTATATGTGTGTGTTCATATATATGTATGTGTAAATGTTTGTATTATGTATATATAAATATGTATTTTTGTATTTACGCGCACACACACACACACACACATATATATATATGATTGTGTGTGTGTGTGTATGTGTGTGTGTGTGTGTGTGTGTGTGTGTTACATCCGGCAATTTTTTACCAGGCAGAAATTTCGAAATCATTGTCATCAATATTTATATATATATATATATATATATATATATATATATATACATATTCTGGAATATTTCCAACTTGGCATTTCACATATTTACAAATCTAGAGAGAGTCATTCTTTTATAGCGCATCAAATATTCTGCTCTGTCTTTCACACTCTCTGTTCGATTACTTGTAAAGTCCAACACATTATCACAAACAGTAGTGTAGTTCTGGAAGTTAATGCCATGTAGTTTACTTATTCGATCATTCGAGTATCAGAGCAATTAATCTTAGAATGATGTTACTTAAAACAAAAGTCAGGTTCACAACTTTGACGTGCTTTTTACGCCTTAACAATATCCCATAATCACAAATTAGCAATTAGTGAAACTGACAAATTGTCCACAAATTTTGACAATATATTGGCTCACCTCTTGTATAATATGACTAGAGTCGAGTTTGTCAAGTAATTATCTGAGCTGTACATTCACAAGTTTATTCATCAGTCGCTAGTCTAAATTACACCACTCAGAATATTTCGTGCCGTCATTTGTTGGCAAATATTCCAGCATTTCGATATA
>NC_068994.1:52624597-52630903 GCF_001194135.2 Octopus bimaculoides | reverse complement strand
ATATATATATATATATATATATATATATACATACGTGCATACATATATAAGAGGAATGACCACCAGAGTGGATTCCTAATATGCTAAAAATAGACGTCAAATTGCCTTGCCACGAAGCGTGTGTTCTCAAGAAAATTTCAGCAAAACAAATGAAAATATACAAAATAAAACGTTTCTCTTATGTCATAATATTACTGTCTGGTACACCGTGTCAACAAACGTTTTACTACTGCAAACCGACAATATTGAACTACATCGCAAGAAAACCAATTGTTTTACTGATTTTATAACACTTGAAAATTTTCTTTCTCATGATTTATTTGTTGCATTTCTCAGTTAATATACTCATCTTTCAAAATGGCAGTGTCTATTTTTTTAATTTCTTTTACATAGAACATAATTACTTTTGGACAATTTCCTCTCAGGTATGTGACGTTTTACTATATTTTCTGTATTTATGTGAATATGAGGGATGCTTGAGCAGTTGTGTTTTGAAATCTTTTGTTTGAATATGCGATTTTTGAAACCGAGAGTGGAAAAGCTATTTGAAAACTAGCTTCGTTGAAAATAAATGCTGTAAACCAGTTTATAACATATATTTGCAGTAAACCACCGACGGTTGCATCCTTCAGTGAAAAGTACATATGTATGAATGTCCACACACACTGCCATATAGTATTATAGATTTGTGCTGATTTTATACATTTGCCATATAGTATTATACATTTGTGCTGATTTTACCAATCAGTTTTCCAACCGAGTTAGGCGACAACTTGAGGCAGCTCTTGACCGAAGAACTGGTAAGATATAGATTCATACCTATACACACATATAAATACGAGGGGTGTATGAAAAGTCTTGAACCTCAAAAAAAAAACATGGTACAAGACTTCTGATGAAGGCACAAGACTTCAAAGCTCAAAGACCTTGAAGGCTTAAAACTTCTAATGCACCCTTCGTACGTACATGCATGCATGCATACATACATATATACTTATTTAGGGGTTCATGTCACGCTGCTCTGAATCTGGTAACACCTCCACCTGACTGAAAAGGCACTAATGCGTTTCAATGACATAAAGAACTGGGTCAACAGTCAGTAGTTGACAGCGGTAGAGTCAACGGCGTTGATCATCCGTATTGGTTACTGCGTTAGTTTAATATCGTAACTACGTTTGGTGTAGTACGGTGTGCGTTCTGTGTGAACATATCAATTCTGCGAAAGGTCATTTTAGATAACCAAGTATTTATTTGGGTGGCACGCAGTTGGTTACGACGACGAGGCTTCCAATTGATCCGATCAACGGAACAGCCAGCTCGTGAAATTAACGTGCAAGTGGCTGAGCACTCCACACACGCGTAGTTCTCGGGAAGATTCAGCGTCACACAGTGTGTGATAAGGCTGGTCCTTTGAAATACAAGTACAACAAAAACAGGAAGTAAAAGTGAGAGAAAGCTGTGGTGGAAGAGTGCAGTAGGGTTCGCCTTCATCCCCTGCCAGAGCCTCATGAAGCCTTAGGTGTTTTCGCTCAATAAACACTCACAAAGCCCGGTCTGGGAATCGAAACCGTGATCCCACGACCGCGAGTCCGATGTCTTAACCACTGGGCCATTGCGCCTCCACTATTTATTTAGGTAATACTATTCGTACACTCCGTTGCACAACTCACGACATAACACTATGATATAACGTTATTGGTCACTTCAATTGTTTATAGCTGTTCTTGAGATGAATTTTGTAGAATGTGGTCATTTCCATGCGTGACCATAGCAAAAAAATTGAATACATCGCCCTGATGTATTCACAGTAATAGGTAAGTTTAGAAAGTTAGTAACTTAGTAGGCTTCGAACATTCATGTAGCTAGTTCAGGTGACAAAAGTCGGACAATATCCAATAAAACAAGTACATTGACACCATCTGTTACACACACTTGTTCCATTCCTGACTTTGTGTTGTTGTATATACATACATATATACATACATACATACATACATACATACATACATACATATATATATGGGGTGGGTGCGTGTGTGTTTGCACATTTTTCTACGATGTTTGTGTAGGCTGGTTGTATGTTCATTTCCGCAATGCATTATACCTATTCAATGTCTATGTAAATAGCTAGCAAAATCTTATCGGAAGTAATATTATGTAAGTCTATGTTGAATAAGAGTTAGATTAGACGAATAAAAAAAATCGTGTAAACTGCGAATGTTGTCTTCCTATCTGACTGCTTCTTTTAAACTACTTAAAGATACAAATACAAACAATCGTCAAACGTGTCATAAAGTAGATATGTTTCTTTAAATTTTTGCAAAACATATTAAAAAACAGTCATCATTCTGAAACAAGTAGACATGATATCATATCGTTGATGAAAACGGAATATAGTTGTGCTTTAAAAGCTACCGTTTACAAAAGGATTTTCGATTAAAGTGAAAAATAACAACCTATATATATATATAAACTGTGAGGTATGAAGCTTGGTTCACAGCCATATGGTTCCGGGTTCAGTCACACTGCGTGGCACCTTAAGTAAGTGTCTTCACTATAGCCTCGGGTCGACCAAAGCCTTGGGAGTGGTGGGGGTGGGGGGACTCCCTCATTACGCCAAGCGTTCAATCACCTGAATGCTATAGACAGGCGAGACAAACCTGCTCCGCTCCCTGTCAGTTTATATATATACGTATATATATATACATATATATATATATATATATATATATATATATATATATATATATATATATATATATATATATATATGCAAACACACACACACGTACATACACACGCACATATATATATATATATATATGAACATGCATATATGTATACACATATTTACTCAGATAAAGATGCGTTTCCGAGTGAACATTAGTGCATATGTCTGACACTATTTGTGTTTTGCATGTGTTGGGTATCTACGCTTGTGTTAGTGTATGACTGCGCATTTGTATGTGTGTGTGTGCGTGTGTGTGTGTGTTTGTTTTTCCGTACCAGTGTGTGTGATGTGTTTGTATCTACTATCTATTAAACGTCTGATGTTAATGTACTTTTCTATGAAAATTTTATAGCAAGCATTATGTAAAAAGTTTGTCCTTTAAGAATTATTTATGCGATAAAACAAATGCGCACATGTATAGCTTGTCTTACGAAATAACCATTTCTTCGTGACGGCAAAAAAAGTTCGAAAGACCAGTCATTGGCAAACATGCCATTAAATCTATCTATTGAAGTAAATGACATCATGCCACATAATTTTACATTCTAAAATTATGTAGCATGATGATGTAAATATTCAGACAAATATAGATTATCTTTGTGCATTGATATGTGAGTTTACATGCTAAAGAATTTTATGATACATTTGCAAAAAAAAAAGAAGATAATAAACAGTTCCAACGTATATATATATATATATATATATATATATATATATACTTGCAGCACGAAAATCGGTTTACACTCGAAAGTTTACCTATATTTTAGTTTGTTTAATCTCGTAAATGCTCGAACAGGTTCATTCGTTTATGCAACACTCTTCAAACTTGTCTGGGACACAGTGACACATAGTATGACACAAATTCCGATAAAATGCTTCCGAGATTAAATGTTTCAATTCCTCATCTGTCTAAAGCTTTCTCTTTCTCATATTACCTACCACGAGTTACACACACACACACACACACATACATAAAAAAGATGTCCACTGGTGTTTAGTCCGGTGAACGTAGTGGTAACTCCGTACTGACATTCCGTTCGACCCAATGCTGTGGTAAGGCTTTGTTAAGGTAGTCCCTCGCTGCCAAAGCATAATAAAGGAGGTGCCAGAGCTTGTCGGAAGCACAGTTCGGTGAAGTTGACTCGGAGTTGTGGATCTACTACGTCTCGCAGCTTTTATAGTTAATTACTTCAGAGTTTCATCACAGAAAGCCTTCAGTTTAGAAGTGATTGTCAGATGAGGATTGCCCAATACTCATAGTTATGCCTTTTCACATGGCCCGACAATTTGGTTGTAGCCTCATGTGTCCAAAAGGTCTTATCAAGAAGTTCTCGTGTGTTATGTTTTTGGTCACGTATTATCTCACAGAACTGCAACCAACATTTGCATATGCGTGTGTGTGTGTGTGTGTGTGTGTGTGTGTGTGTGTGTGTGTGTGTGTGTGTGTGTGTGTGTGTGTCTGTGTGCATTTCTGTCCGTTACTTTATTGGAATGTAATGTTGTAAATTACTACGTTAAGACTCAAAGTTACTGAAGATCTCCAAATATATAAACATATATATAAATATATATAACAAATATATGAACAGAGGCACATAACATTAATAAGCACGCATGCACACATATGCATATAAATGTATGTGTGTAAATACATATATGTGTGCATTTACGCAAAAACACGTATATTGTGTGTATGGACGTTTGCGTGTGTATAAGTACATAGGTGGAAAGGCAGGTATATCTTTGTTTTATCTACAGTAAACACGCACCAAATTCCAATCACGGGAAGCAGGTCACCTCCGGACTGTAGGAGAAAATGGAAATTTGGAGTAGTTAGACTGTTCCCGGAACGAACCAACGCATTTTATTTTTGAAGCGAACCTCTTAACTGCACTGGCATGGCTGTAGATCAAATTTTTTTTGTCGCTATGTGTGTGCGTGTGTGCGTGCGCGCATGTGCGTTTTTGTAATCGTACGCACTCGACGCGGTAGCCCATATGCTTGTGTTTATGCGTTTATATCTGTATGACAATGATTCCTTAACCTCAGATAAGCGTCATTTCCTTTCTTTCTGCATCACTTGATACATTTATATTCTCTTTAGAAAATTCTAGCACTGATTGTCTCTTTTCTATGCAACAAACGTTATTAATTTTGCTGTAGCATATGCTTATAATTGTTGTTTCTGTCGTATTGACCTTATCAATGCATCAATGCACGAAAAATCTCTCTTTGATGAGGCATACAACTCACGAATACATTTGTCGTCCAAGAGCTATTAATTTATGTTTTAATAGCTTTTCGTGACATTTATTGAAGTTAGCAATTGTGTGTGTCTGTTTTCTGCTCGATATTTTGTCACGAATTGTTTGTTTTGATTTTACTTTATTAGACGCATTTGTTGTGTTATGGATGTTGATGGACTTACTACTAGCATGATCTGTTGCATATTACGCAATGCATATCATACAGAGTTCTGTTCCTTGAAGATATTTAAATTTGATATGCATGCTCATAACAATTATTTCAAACTGTTATTTTCTATTCACTTTAATCCCTTGCATTGCTTTCCTTGTTTTATTTCGTTGTAGTGTAAAATACACAAAGCGTATTTTTTGTCATACATAGGTGATGTTATTCTCCTTGTCTTGGTTGGAAATACTATTATTGTCGTTCGTGACGCCAACCGTGATATTCATGCATTGTAATGCGCACCACTTTTGGAATTTCAATTACAAAGAATTACTCATTGAAAGGACCACATTCTAATCACACACAGGAGCAGAATCACAGAGAGATATCTTTGAAATTATGTCACGTTTGATTGATTTAAAATTCTTCTCTTTGATCACTAGATTGGGTTATTTGTATCGTAAATGCTTAAGGATGGCATGCTGTATGTTTTATTACAAGACACGGTGCCCTAAATTTAATGCGTATATCAAAGGCTCACCTAATTTAAACATGATAGGTTATTCTTTAAGAGAAAATCTTTGAAGTTACATTTATTAAATCGGATTTGAACATAGAAGGTTATCCAGAGCTTTATAGTTCTCTGCGCTTGATAGAATGTTACGTTATTAGGGTTCATAATGATACGATATCATGCGGCTAATTCGATGTTCAGTTCTAATAATAATAATAGTAATAATAATGATAATAATTACAACAACAACAACAATAATAATAGTAATAATGATAATAATAATAATAATAATAATAATAATAATAATAATAATAATAATAATAATAATAATAAGGCATTTTTTTCCTTCATGATCTTTGACAACTATATCTGGTCTATTTGCCTTAATTTCTCTATCTGTGTGTATTGGCATATCCCTGAGTATGGTTGCTTTCTCGTTTTCTGTGACCTTTTCTGGCGTGTGTTTATACCATCTTTTTTCTGTTGCTATTCCATAATGTTGGCATAGCTTCCAGTGTATATAGGTCCCAGCTCTGTCGTGTCTGTGAATATATTCCTTCTTAGCCAGGACTGGGCAGCCAGAGATAATATGATTTATTGTTTCTTGTCGATCTCCACATATTCTACAGTTACTTGTTATATTTCTTTT
>NC_068994.1:52618292-52622846 GCF_001194135.2 Octopus bimaculoides | reverse complement strand
ATATATACAGATGTGTGTGTGTGTACACATTTGAGTATATCTGTATATAGAGAGAGGTGAGAAAGAACATATATTTAAGTAAATATCAATATGAACATTAAAGGGAATTACGGCAAAATACACTTCCCCGTTTCACCCACGTCTTTCTGTATATACATATGCCTTCGAACATACATTTTCAAGCCAGTGTTAATATTTCTAATAAAGTAACCGGCTAAATTTCCTTCGTCAGTCTGGTGGAAAATCAAATATCTGTATTTCATAAGTTTGGAAACTTTTCAGCTAAAGGCAAAAGGCCATTATCCAAATTTGATTAATGCCATAACATTGCTCATCATTTACAGACGAAATATGTTAACGCTCCCTTTGGAGCCTTCCTCTAAAGAATTTTCACCAATTTAATCAATAATTAGTATGTTGTTGTTCAAATGAAAAGGATGGGCTTGAAGTTATTACGGTAGTCATTTGAATTTGTGAGCCAATTACGATTTTCCAGATGTTAGCATTTCATTTTCACCCATGCTACATAGCATGCTGGGAAAAGAAATGAATTAACAACAACTAATTTCTTTTTATTACTCGTGAAATATCTTTTCATTAAAGTTTTCTTTGCCCACTAAATTAAGGCTGCTATCTCCTACTTAATATTTCATTTATCTTATGGAAAATTACAAAAAAACAAAAGAAGACCTAAGACATCGGTCTTTTAGTACAAAATAAATAACCAACAAGTGTAATGAGTTTGGCATTCTGTGAAGCTTGGCATTAAATAACTGTCCCTATAGATTCTCAACTCTAATAATAATTGAATCAAAGGAGTAGTAATGAAGTTCTCATAAAAAAATTGATTTCTAAAAACAGATGCAAGGACACAGGTTTTCAGGGCAGGGAACAGTCGATTAAAATCTCTTAGTATTTGATTGAGAGTTAGCTTCTTGACGTTTGGAAGAATGAAAGCCGAAGTCGAACTTGTATGATATTGAAATGAGAGAAGCAAATGACACCTCAAATTATTTTATTCATCTCAAGCAATTCTCGCGATCAGTATTTTTCGTGTAAATGATGTAAGAATAACATGGATAGTACTGCAATTTGCTACTTTACATACATACACACACACACGTACATTTTATTTGGTGGCACTCCGTCGGTTGCGACGATGAAGGTTCCTGTATTTTCTTTCACATAAAACCAGGAACTTTTCAGTAGTACCCCCTTGTATCTAGCAATAAAACCACGCTCAAATCGCATTAGCAGAGAGATTCTTCGTTAATTCGTGCAGCGAATTGTGTTTACAATCGGTGAAAGTTAAGGCTAAACACACACACACACACACACACACACACACACACACACACACACACACACACACAGAATATTTACCAAACAGATTTAAATACTCTGTTTACGATAAAAGAATCCTCTGGGCCCTATTAAATATCATATCTGCAGGCGGATATGTATTGTTCTCCTAACTCTAATTTGTAACGCAGAATTTAAAACCTGCTTAATCTGTCTCCAGGGTGACCTGAGGTGCTCTGTGTCTGCTAAACTAATTTATTACAGTTTGTAAATATGTCTCTGACCCCAAGTCAAACACAGAAGGTAGTGTTGCCGTTTCTTCAGTAAGGAGAATAAAGCAATATTCATAAGAGCACCAAACCTATAGAATGTATTACTACTATAAACATTTCAAGATATATTTTCTGTTCGCAAAAGGGTTTTACATGAAAAAGTCAATAGCTTCGTCATTACAAATCATACGAACCCATCTGAATTCGTGAACTTTTACAATTCGTAACTCAACTTCGTAATAAATCTCCATTACAGACCAACGAACAAATAACAAGGATAAAGTAACATCGAAATATATCATCGGTATATTTAATTTCGTTTGTCAGTGTGCTGTGTTGTGTTTTGTCACCCGGCAATTTCCTCCCGACGATCTAGCACGAGACAAATAGTGTTGAACAAACACTGGGACCAGTAACAGATTGCGGTTAAACAAGGAAGACATATATTTAATCACAATCAATAAATGTTCGGATTAATGCTTCAGAAGAGTGCATTGAATTCGATTCTTGGTTTAGATTGATACTTTGACCAAAGTAAGCGTTTTTGTTTGTCTCAGAAAGAAACTGCAAATGAACCCATGAATCTCTTTTTTCTTTTCCCCTTTCTCATGCAGCTTGTCTGCTTGCTTCTCTGTTTGTCTGTATCTCTTTTTCATTTTTTGTTCCCCTGCCCTTTCTCTTAATCACGGTTTCTTCAGCTTTGTATAACTTTCGCTATTTTTCAATATTTCTTTTAGACTCAATGTCTTTCGCAGTATCCCGCCTTTCTTTCCTGCGTATCATTCTGATATTTTTTAAACAATTCCTTTATTTTTAAATGTATTTATTTGTATGTAAACATATTCATTTCTCTCTCTGTCTCTCTCTCTCTCTCATGTATATACTATTTCCCTCTTCACTCCTCATTTCTCTCTCTCCCTCTCTCTCCCTCTCTCTCTCTCTCTCTCTCTCTCTCTCTCTCTCTCTCTCTCTCTCTCTCTCTTTCCCCCTCCCTGTCTCATTGTCTGCCGCATTTTTCATACACATACATTTCTGTTTGTTTACTCCTATAATTTCCATTCTCACTTGCACTATTCAATCTCTTCTTACATTCACAGGTTTTTTTAGTTTACGTTGTTTGGAACTATTTCTCCGTCAATATTTTCCATATCTTTGTATTTATTCTTTCTCATTCCGTTAGTTAATCGATATTCCGTTTCTTCCTTTTTTCCATTATTTTTCGATTTTATTTTGATATTTATTTAATTTTGAGTCTCGCAACCCATTTTACGATTTTGATCTTCTGGCTTGGACTCCCAGGACTTTCTTCATACAATAAGATCCTCTTTCTTATTGTTTATAACCTACTCTACTACGTTTTCCCTGATAGTTTGTTAGCTAAATGCAACATAACCTTTTAACCTGTAGCTCGTTTTATTGCTTATTTTTGCGCTTTTCGTGCCGAATCAACGAAAAATAATTTAAATGGACAACCATAGGAAATTCTCGACATGAAAAGAAATAGCAACCAAATATTTATGAAACCATGTTAATAATGAAAATATACTCTGAGAAATATAATACTACTATAACGAAAGTAAGATAAGAGTGGCAGCAACTATGGTCACAAATATTACGACCAGAAAGAGAACAATAGCAGTGCCCTAAGTTTTGTTTGGTTCATTCCATGATCTAGAAAATACTATATATTTCATCGTTGTAACTAACGACTATATTGACAAACATAATCAATAGGGTGGTTTTAACTCAAAGATCACCCTTTATCAGTCAGATCTATTATAATCAAAGCATTTGCTCAAAAGCTTCGTTATTTTCTGAATTTGTGCAGCATTTTTATGTATCTGGCAAGGCGTGGTTTGAGTTGAAATTGCCACTTTCACAGCAAGTCCAGCGATGTCATAAGTGTCACCATACGTTTTCTACTGGTTAATCTAATTGACCATTGTTCCAAGTATTTTCAATTTTCTTTTTAGGAGAATTTTTTTTAATATTATTTTATTCTTTTACTTGTTTTCAGTCATTTCACCGCGGCCATGCTGGATGGAGCACAGCCTTTAGTCGAGCAAATCGACCCAAGAGCGTATTCTTTGTAAGCCTAGTACTTATTCTATCGGTCTATTTTGTCGAACCGCTAATATTACGGAGACATAAGCACACCAGCATCAGTTGTCAAGCGATGTTGGTGGGGACAAACACAAACACACAAATACACACACACACACGTATATATATACATATATGACGGGCTTCTTCCAGTTTCCGTCTACAAAATCCATTCACAAGGTTTTGGACGGCCCGAGGCTATAGTAGAAGACAGATGCCCAAGGTGCCACGCAGTGGGACTGAACCCATTACCATCTAGGTTGGTATACAAGCTACTTACCACACAGCCACTCCTGCTCCTATATATTTAATAGGGTAGTAGTTGATGAGGAAAGACAGGAATCATTGATAATTGGAAACGCTAAAAAACATCAGAAACTAGCTGTAAATTGACAAATGGAAGATGGATAGTTTTGATGGTAAGCATATCGTTTTCTCTCACACACTCTCTAAAAATTGCCTCAAATATGCTCTAGTCCCTAAATGTCAATTCGGCAAATTTGTCGTCATCAAAACACGTTTCTAAGCAGAGTAATAGTTACTAGTGTGCAACAAGCCTCTCTGTCAAAAAGCACAATACAATTTTATGTTCTTTCTCCTGCGAAAAATGTAGTGAAGAAAATCCTTTATGACATACGCATAATATTAACGTAGTTATTAGGTACACATGTAATAATTTGAAATCCATATTTATGTCTAATAAAATTAAAGAAAAATAGATTTATACGCAATTAGTAAATTCTCTCGAGCCAATTTTCTCATGCATGAAATACCAAATCTATACCACAAGATGTTATATATATACATATACATATACATACACACACACACACACACACACACACACACACATATATATATATATATATATATATAT
>NC_068994.1:52616823-52617943 GCF_001194135.2 Octopus bimaculoides | reverse complement strand
TATATATATATATATATATGTATGTATGTATCTATGCATCTATGAATGTATGTATATTTTAAATCAAGAAGCTGTCAGAACAAGCACGGTGTGTTTAACAGCAGTTTCAACGAAATTGAATATTACCCAAATGCGTCAAAATCATAAACGCGTGCTTGCTAAATCAGCATATCCTCTCCAAGGGGTTGCAACACCACGTTTGATTTGAAGCCAATCTTGAAATGTAACTTTATAGTGAGAGAATTGAATCATATACACTCTGCTGTGTTACATAATTTGTTAGTACATCTATTCATTTTACTTTGTCTCTCCGTCATCACTCCTCACCCAATCTCTATATCTTTACATATACATTATTATATATATTTATCTATATCTATCTATCTATCTATCTATCTATCTATCTATCTATCTATCTATCTATCTATCTATATATATATATATATATATATATATATATAAAATAGGTGCGGGAGTGGTTGTGTGGTAAGTAGCTTGCTAACCAAACACATGATTCCGGGCAAGTGTCTTCTACTATAGCCTCGGGCCGACCAAAGCCTTTTGAGTGGATTTGGAAGACGGAAACTGAATGAAGCCTGTCGTATCTATAAGCATATATATGTGTGTGTTTGTGTCTCTGTTTGTCCCCCATCCATCGCTTGACAACCGATGCTCGTGTGTTTACGTCCTCGTAATCTAGTGGCTGATGACAGAGTCTCTTCTAAATAAATGCTGATTGATTTCACCTTCGGCCACATGTTGTGTTGAAATGCATCTACCAACAATTTTCTGGATCTCCAAACACCCAGAAACAGTTGTTTGACTTATAACACCTCTCTTTTACCCTTTAAAATTTTTCTGTCGTTTATGATCTCTGTAAGTTGGATCTATTAACATAAGTATTTGTATATTTATACTTAAATATTCATCGAACGAAAGTCCCCACTTTTTGCTTCCTTTTGTTTTGCATAGCCGAAGACTAGCAACGTACTTCAAACTCAGAGTACCGAAGATTCTGAATCAAAATGGTTTTATCTATAAATCTATAATATATATTATGTGTACACACACACACGCGCGCGCGCGCACACACACACACACACACACACACACACACACA
>NC_068994.1:52615395-52616490 GCF_001194135.2 Octopus bimaculoides | reverse complement strand
TATATATATATATATATATATATATATATATATATATATATATATATATATATATATGTATATATGTGGGTGTGTATATATATATATGTGTGTGTGTGTGTATGTATGTATACATATGTGTGTATGGGGAGAACGTATTTGTGTGCTTGTGATGTGTGCATGTGTGAGTAGGTGAAGTGTGCAACACAAAAAACGAATTCATAATTACTTAAAAATATAGATAAACTGAAGTTTTCGCACTGCAGACAACAGAGTAGATTTATGTTTTAAAATTATTTTCCATAGCAAGAACTGACATTTGTACTCGTAAACACAGCAAAAGCCATATTAGTAGAGACAGAAGATGATCGAATTCAATATAACAACAGGTGAAGTCGATCAGGAACTATAATATGACTAACAAATGAACCAGTGGAAAGGTATTGCAATATAGTTAGAACACAAGAATAATAATAGAGAACACAAAAGAATAATGATATTTACTTCAGACAAGTCTAGGACATATTCGATAAAGGAATGAAACAAACGAATAACAATTTAATGAAATTGGATAAAATATCAAAATTGACAAAAAGGACAAAAGGATGGACAGATCGAACAATGCCATTGATCACAATACAAAATATGGAAAAGATACCATGCTTAACGCAATAGTCAATAGAAACACCGAAGGAACTTAGGAAACGGAAAATAAGGAAAGCGAATGAGATAAAAGAAGAAAAAACAATGATTTGGCAAATGAACTGCGGCGTCTCATAAATAATAATAAAATATACGACATTTATTTATTCTTTTACTTGTTAAAGTTCTTACAACATGTCCAAGCAGGGGCACATCGAAAACAACGATCTTGCTACACATTTTCAAGTCTCATCAATTGCCTATCGATATATATATATATATATATATATATATATGGGAGAATATACGAAAAAACAACAACAGACGAGGACAGGTGGTGTAAATAACAAAAGGATGTATTAGTATGACACTCGGGAATACGGAAAGTCTTTGACGTTTCGAGTTACGCTCTTCAACAGAAAGAATACGGAGACAAGGAGAAAAACACGGAGAAGAAAAATTGAATAGTGTCCA
>NC_068994.1:52605101-52615270 GCF_001194135.2 Octopus bimaculoides | reverse complement strand
TATATATATATATATATATATATATATCCGAACGGCTATGTTAGGGGGACGTAAATACACCAGCACCAGTTGTCAAGTGGTAGTAGAGACACAGACATAAAGATACCCACCACACACAACCACACACAACTCCTCTGTTACACACACACACGTATGATAGGCTTCTTTCAGTTTCTGTCTTCCAAATCCACTCACGAGGCTTTGATCGGCCCAAGGTGATACGCAGTGGGACTGAACCCGGAACCATGTGGTTGGTATGCAAGCTACTTACCACGCAGCTACTCCTGTGAAACAAACTCTAAAGTTGCTGGTGTTGAGTCGTCGGCCAGACATATTTTCAACTCCTTACGGCAAGTTCACTGTACTCTTAATTTACACACACACACACACACACACGCACACACACACACGCACGCACGCACACATACATATGAATGAATGCAGATCGTGTAGTCATTGAATTGAATTATTCATTTGTGTACTAAAAAGAACCATTACCGTTCATAAGAAATGTGAGGAATGCTTTATATTGGTCGGTGAATGAAATCTAAATGGAACAATGAAAAGATACATCACGATTGTTCGTCCGTAATTGTATGCCAGTGTTCCCTTGAAAACATTTATTTTCCTCTCTGTATCATAGAAGTAGATTAACTATCGTTAAGAACAGATAGTTTTGTTGTCTAAACTAAGCACTTTTTATGAGGTGCATTGTATGTTTTCAATGAACTGTATATCTAAATATGCCATCAAATACTTTCGTGCAGACACACACATCTATCCCTATGTGTATGTAGAAACACGCAAGCACGCAAGTACACACGCACACACACACGCGCGCACGCTCGCGCGCGTGCATGAACGGTAGTTTCCACGAACAATACTCTGAAAGCTATCTTTCGTCTATCTATTTCATTCTATAATCTTTCTGTTCTTCTAAGCTAATAATTTCCTCACGTTTGGAGAAATTATTTAGGTCTTTTACAAACAAACGCTTGCTTTCAGATCAAATGTGGTTGTTTGGGATCATTCTGTTTCTGAAATTTCTCCAAGAAAATTTAGAAAATGGAGATGTAGCATTAATATAATTTATCATATTAATACTACAACTCCGTTTTCTATATCTTTTTTTAATATATATATATTAAGGGAGTAATGATGTTCATAATAATCGCCTAAACGCGCATGTCCATACATACACATGTGCGCCCGCACACCCACGTACATGCGCCTATATGTATATACTCATGTACCCTCACTTGGAACACACACATGCGTATATAGACGTGTTTTACTCTTATTGGTAATTTTTTACAATTTTTTACACATTTTTCTGTATTTTGCCTTTAGCCCTGTTTTTTCTTCTGCATATAGACGTGTGTATGAACGACTTTTTGGTGCGCCTGTGTGTGTGCGTATATATGCGTGTGCGGGTATGTGTGTATATAGACGTATCTGTGCATGCATGCGAGTATGTGCGTATAGAGACGTGTGTATGAACCCTTTTTTGTGCGCGCGTGTGTGTGCGAGCGTGTATGCGCGTATGCATATATTTTTCGGCGAATGTGTGGGTGAGCATGTGTGTGTTTCATGTGAGGGTGGATGAGTATATACATATAGGCGCATGGCCGGCGTAAATGAATGAAACAATTAAAGATTAAAAGATGATTGTTTCACAAGAAATATTTCGATAATATCTGTGAAGAAATGAAGAAAAGAACAACGAAATCGAATCCTTGATTTGGAAAGATTAGCAGAGAATCAACAGGCAGAACTCCTGCAATTGTTGGACTTCAGTAAAACATACTTGCTTAATTACTCAAGCGAATTAATGTACCAAGTTGCTAACAATTCGAAAAGGCCAAGTGTGAAACTATTTCAAGCATAAATTGCATAAAATCTCGAGTAGTTAACAAATGTCAGTTTAAAAGAAATTTTAGAACATGAATCAGTGTATGGTAATTGGAAGTTCAAGTGCATAATTCAATGAGTAACTAAAGAGATAAGTCTATTTATCTATCTATCTATCTATCTATCTATCTATCTATCTATCTATCTATCTATCTATCTATCTATCTATCTATTTATCTATCTATGTTGATAAAGATACACATATCAATTTACATACATATATGTATGCGGAGAGTGAGTATGTATGTATGTATGTATGTATGTATGTGCGCATTGATAAGCAGATAGCAACATGTATTACGTAGATAGTGAGAGTGATAACAAGACAAGCAGTTGACAGAGAGATGAAGTCGATCAGGTTGACAGACAGACAGACATTCATACAGATAGATACTAATATTTGTTTTTATGTTCAGTTTTAAAAGGAAATAATTTTACTTTAATCTGATTGATTACTCTATCCTTATGTAACGTACACATATTATCCTTATACAGGTATGTTATTAACAGTGACTTCGAAATTTAGACCACCATACAACGTCCTGACTGACCGATATACGAAGTCACTGCCGACAACGTTCTTGAAGATTCTTGAACAATAATAATAAAGATAATAATAATAGGTGCATCAGCATGGCCGCAGCTCTCAGCTGAAACTATAGGACAAAAAAAAATTAAAATAATAATAATAATAGATAGATAGATAGATAGGTAGGTAGGTAGCTATATATATATATATATATATATATATATATATATATATATATATATATATATATATATATATATATATAGATAGATAGATAGATAGATAGATAGATAGATAGATAGATAGATAAATTTTAATATAAATGTACCACTATATATTTAGGACCAAAAATTAATTTGTTACCTTATTGCTTTGAAACCACTGACAAATATTGACGACATTTGCTGCACCAAACTGATTCTAATGTTCAGCTACATTAGTTTATAATTACATACAATTTGTAGTAAGCCTTCGTCACTAAATATTATTTCCATCAGCTTAATAATCTGATCTGAACTTACCGATCAATTGTGCGCATATAACGTAATGAAGCGTAAAAACAATTTTAAACTATCCCTGTACCATTGTGTTTCCTCTTTAATTTCAACCTTATCAATTTTTCCTTATGCTACATTGCATTCGGCTTTTCCCACATCGCCGCTCGTGAACAGCCTTATGTTCATTGTAGAATCTGTATTATTACAGCTGAGTACGTCATTTCTTCGTTTACAAATAGACAGCTGTTGTCTATTTATTCCACTGCACCATTTTATTTAGCATTTATGTGTTTGTGTTTTTGCGGCGTAGTTACGAATATTGTACATACATACATACATACATACATACATACATATTTTTCAGAGATACATATATACTGACATAAATTCATACATACATGTGTACATACCAATTTACATACACACATGCATGTATGTGTCTTAGTGTGTGTGTGTGTACATAAACTACACATGCACACTCTCATACACATAGAGACCACTTATCCTTTGATAACTGCAATTTATCACTTCACAAAGAATTTATACACATCTACACACACACGAACACACACAAACACACACACACATATATATATATGGTGGAGTATATGTACCGAAGTGTACATGCCTGTTTATGCCTGTGTGTATGTATATTTGTGTAGATATATATATATAAATATATGTGTGTAAATATATATGTATATGTATGCATGTATATCTATAATATATACAGACATATATGTATACACACACACACACACACACATATATACTTAGATATTAACAATATGATTCAGTGAAATTACTTCAGGGAAACGTTCGTCATAGGGTCAACACAGAACGTGTTGAAATACTTCAATTAAATGAAATTATTGCTGCTATTAGCAGACAAACTCTGATGCGAGATGTATCTAGAAAACAGCAGGCAAGAGTGATTACTTGAATATAAACAGCTACTGAGAATTTTGGAATACAAAGATCTTGTGTATAAGGTATAGTAGTGAAATTAGCTTCGTATATCTTCTCTGTTAGACCTCTTCAAGGAAGAATCTTAGCATTTCGCATTTAAGGACGCAATAAAACAAAGTGTCAATGGAATACAGGTGACCCTGCTGTCGATAAATCCCATGTCCAACCAAATTTGTGACATTCGAAATAGTTATTAGAAGGTGTCGTTACGCAGATACATTGGTACTCTAAGGACGCTTTACACGCCGAACTAGTAGAATCGTTAGCACGCTGGACGAAATGTTTCGCAGTAATTCGTCCGTCGCTACGTTCAAATCTGAGTTCAAATCTCGCCGAGGTCGACTTTACGCTGCATCCTTTCGGTTCGATGAATTACCATTTGCATACTAGGGCAGCTCTGTGTGCCTTAGGTATGTGCTGTGGTTTGCTGTGATGCTCTTATGGTTACTGTATTGAAAGTGTTTTTCGTAGGATGTGTGCAGTGCCCAGTAGTGCAATATTCTGTGTGTTATATATATTTGTAAGTCCTGGTATTTTTGTTATGTATTTGTCTGATATTATTATTATTATTATACCTAAGGCGAGAAATACCGCGAAACATTTCGTCCAGCGCGCTAACGATTCCGCCAGCTCGCAGCCTGAATAATATATCACGGCATGGATTATATAGCCATCTGTATATGCAGTGGCAGCACTCTAAATGCGGGGATTATTTTGTTGGTTTGAAAAAGTTGTGTTGAAAATGTGTTCCTTTTTGTCTCATATTTATTATATACCCAATTATACGATTGAAGTATTCATGAGAGAAATGTAACTTTATTTTCTCATTTACAAACTCTAAAATATCGATTTCAAGAGGAAATCATACTCAATATTAAAACATCAATCAATCAAATTCTTGCATTTCCTTTTTCCAATTCGTAAAACTAAATCACTATAAATACATAGAAAATCAATCAAAGAAGCTTACATATTTTTTTGTTTTATGTTGTGTGTTCATTTCGATGGAAAGAAACATCATTAATATATGGAAATCCTTAATTCCCACGAGATGTTGAACAGCTTAAGAAAGGAAAGGATGTATTAAGTAAAAATTCATGTACAAGTTATATTCGAAATATAAATAATAAAAGTAAATTATTGATAATATGAATTGATAGTAAACACAATTCAACGAGACGAACCCCTTAGCGAAAGTTTGAAAAACCATATGGTCTGTTATAAATTATTTGAAATAAGATATGAATTTCTTTTTGGTTGACAAGTTGTTTAACCCCAGGACAATACATGTCAGGCTTAGATATCAAAATTCTTATCATAGCACCAGCTATTGGGGATTTGTGTATTGAATTGGGGATTTGTCTTCTTTATCCAGTATCAACTTCCTTTCTAAAAGGTAAGGGTGCGTCAGTTTACAGGTTGTTTATCAGCTCCAGCAAACACAAGCAATGCATTCTTATTTCCTTGGTTTTAACCGCAGGGAAGTGCTTTCGACTCCATTTGGAATCTGTAGAGCAGTAACACTCAAATTAGTCACACACAGTAGAATTTTATTAAACACTTCGCCTCTAATCTATTTCATTGATGTCCTAGGTAAGACTTTAAACTGCATCCGGTAATGAAGTCTTGGTACAGGAGCTCCAGGATATTGAGTGGGAGGGAACCATCTTCCTGGCCACTATTGTTCTCAGGTCTACTCGGACCCGGAATAGTAGCAGCTGTTAGGGTTCCGATTATGGGTCAACTAGCACGTGTACCATCCTTTTCAAACTCTGCTCCGATAATCGGTCAGCGAATACTCTGCGACGGTCGACAATCTACGGTAAGATGAGCTACTACGGATCACAATATCCCAAAGTATGTATACATGTGACCGCGCTACGCATGTGAATTGGTATTCCAACTGAAACTTTGAATATAAACTCAACACTCCACGATGAATGACAAATAAGGCTTCGCTATCAACGCTATCCGACACGCGTGCTCTCCTAGTGGGGAATTTTTCAAACTTGCAAGCTCGATTTTGGGCCACAAGCAGAAGCATTAGTTTGCTTCCTGGAAGTTTGGGCCGATCATCGGATGTAATCAACATTTGTTAGGGATGTGGTGAACTCGTTGGTTGGAGGCAGCTCAAACCCAACCCGGGTGAATGCAGCTGCGAGCACAACTATATAGGTAGATGTGTAAGACAAGTAGAATGCTATACATTTTTAGGAAGACGAGCAAGGGTGAGTATTGAGGCCACTACTCCAGTGATACTTATTTTATATGCACTTCACGGATAAAAGATAAAATCAAATTGCGTTAGATTTAAATTGACAATATAAGTTGATTAACACAATGTACTTTATTCGTTGCTCCACTGATTCTGTAGTTCCACCGGCAATAATAGATATCTAATAACTTTATTGACATCAAGACGTTTTCCCGCAAGTATATTTCTCCTAGATAAATGTTAGGTGAGAAGTTTCATTTCTGATTCAACGGCCCCCAAAATTCTAAACATAGACCCCTTGTCTCACAGTAATTCTTCCGCTATAAATGAATATAAGAATGACAGATCAGCAGAGTGACAGATCAGCAGAGTGACAGATCAGCAGAACTACTGAAAACAATTTTATCAGCTGTAACAATTCTCCAACTACGTGTGTTATTGTGTCCATACGCGAAATCGTTATATATCACCTTAATTTTCTAAATATAAGAACGGTTAAATATAATCCATATCGAAGAATTACATCACATTACATCTGAAGAACAAATCTTAAAGATAATGAAATGAGATAATTAGAGATAATGTGATGACACACTTGAGCTTGTGTAGGGTGGCCAAAATCACAAAGTCAAAAAATGCAGTCGGGACAACAGCCGAGGACACCAGATCATTCCCACAGGTCGCAATATACAATCAGAAACGTGGCATTTGTCCCACCCTACAGGGTAGTAACAGCTCACTCATCATCTAAGTAAACGCGTATGGTTTAGTGATTCAGGTCCTGTATTCGCGATCGCGAGATCGTGGTTTCAATTCCCAGAACGGTTGTGTGCTGTGTTCTCGAATAAAACACACTGTAAATGGATAACCTTGCAATGAATTGGTGTGCAAGTGTGAGATGGTAACTCAAGAAAATCACTGGAACGCAGTTCTCATGAGCTACGTATTGTACTCAGCGATCGAAAGGATGAATTTTAGAACCCGTACTGTGAATCCCAAGTAGTTGCGATTGATTGCTTAAAATCCTCGAAGGTCATCTGCAACATAAACTTGAGGGACCAAATCTCTCAAACATCGTGGGCCTTCTTAAAAGGAAAGGCACATATTGCATATTGTAGTACTACGTACATTTACCTTGAAGAGAAAAGATCGGAGAAAGAATATGAGTAAAAATATTTTCATAGTATATCCTGCTCGGGTAGGATTACAGGGAAGAAAACGAACAACGACAGAAGGCAACGTGGCTTGCTACAAACCCCTTTTGTCTGTAAGGAAAGGAACGTAACCCAAAATGCTATTGATCAACATTTACATACCTAATTAGTAAGCGTGGAGAAGAATTTTTAAAATTCTGATATATATAAAGTTTCTAGGTTTGTAACAATGTCTCTTGCATTGTGACAATTTAACATATATAAATTTTACATGAAATAATTATTATTTCATGTAATTTCTAATTCCCCTCAACCACTTATATGCCCTTGTTATTAGCAGTCAAAGTGTCATTAATATTTAGCAGACAGTAGATACAAGAAATAAAATTACTTTCCATAAACTTTTACGTGACACTAATTTAGGATTAATAAGATATTTCTGTGAATTTTATGCGAACCACATCGCTTATAACAACTTTATTGTTTTACATTGTAGGTCTTCTGGCAATTCTGAATAGGTATTTTTCATCGTTTTATGGCATAGCTCTGTGAGAGTGTGATATAAAAAAAAAATATTTATGAACGCTCGATCAAGAATATATGAGTTTGAGTAGAGCAATTATTAAACACTCGTGATCAAGTAGTTTTATTTCCTGCAACTTCACTTCTTTTTATATGACTTCCCATACTTATACGATATTTAAACACTTCACTGTGTGACACTATTGCTTTAGCTAACGCTTGCATTATTCACTTGCGCAACAGTTTATTATTCTTCTTTGACAATATTTAAAAGATAAGAAAAGAAAAATCAGAAAAAAAAATAGGGAGAAACCATATTGAGTATAAATTTCTATTCTATTCTGGCATAGCGAAAGTAGACACATTTCATAAAACTATTCAGCAAGTATTAAATGGAGTCAGATAGCGCATCCGTGTTACAAGCATGACATGCAATCTTCGAATTCGTATAACTAAATAGGTGATATAAATTCCTTACGTATTTACTGATAGAAAAATATAAACCATGGGCTACAAACTGGCATGTCATGTATCTATCGGTCAACGAAATGCAACTGAATTATCATTTTGTCATTAAAGTATCTCATATACTTCACTCATGTCATATTAACTCTATAAGTTTTAACTATGATGAGATGATAACAAATATTCGTCATTGACAATCATATTTAGTGTTTGCTAGTTGTGCCGTTGTAAAAGACAAACTGCATTTGTGTTTCAGTAATCATGGAATAGTAAACGCTGACTAAGAACCTCTTGTTTTTCATGTATGAGGGTGGAAGGAATGTCTATGTTCATCGCACAAATTAATGAAACTAGTGCAGTCGAACTCCAAACTTTATAATCTTCAATCTTGGTGCTATAATCTTGGTGCTTCTATCTTAAGTACCAAACTATAACAAAGATCATCCGTTGTCAGTTTCTTTCATTTTAGTTTTTCCTTTTGTCCTCTTCAGCTATGGAACTGTAGAACGATATATATCATTGCATGTTTCTATGTTGCGTCGAAATTTTTCATTATAATTCACGTGGTCCATTTCACGAGGGAATTTGTACATTTAGTAAATCTATCAATGCTATTCTCGGTTAACAGAGCAGGAATTGAACTAACAGGAATAGTTTTTGCCGCAAGGTTTTATAACTGCATGAAATGGAAGTGTAAAGAACTTACGCAGCTCAATGGCACACCACTTAAATTGAGCTGGCGGAGTTATTTACGTTTCGTACAATATCTGATAATAGACGGTTGGATTTATAAAGCTGGCCATTTGAAGGAAGTAAGAATGACTGGACTCAATTTTAAAGACATGTAAGTGAAACGTATACATACATATATGTATGGAAGTTTTACTGTTATTATTTATCGTAACGCTGCCAACCCTCCTTTTTGCTCTCACTCTCAGTGGTACAACATTAAGCGAGTAGCTGTTGGTGTGAATTCTCTCTCTCTCTCTCTCTCTCTCTCTCTCTCTCTCTCTCTCTCTCTCTCTCTCTCTTTTCTCCATTTCTCTTTTCCCTCTCTCTCTTTCGGTTTCACATTTTTGTCTCTCCTTACTGTCAGATTACCTTACATTCTTTTTGCTTTTTCTGTCTACTCCATTCATTTTACCATACTCCATTCTTCACTTTCTATTATTCTTCGTACTCTCTTTTATTTCCTTTCTTTCACTTTACAATTCCTTCTACCTCCATCGATATTTCCTTCTTTTTATGAGCACCTTTCTCTCTTAACAGTTTGTCCTTTTCTTCCTCCATACACATCGGTCGACTATTTACTGCTTTTCTATTATCCTGTCTCTCCCTCTCTACTCACTCGCTCTTCCTTCACGTCTATTTCTCTTTAACTTCTACCACCAACCTCGTTTCTTCCTCCCTTACACTCCCTTCTTTTTGCACGACACTTTCGTCTCCACTACCCTCTGTTTTTTCTCTAATCTTCACTACCTCCTTTGTCTCTGCCCCTCCCTTTGTGGTACCACATAACCATCCAGATTATAATTTCCCCCAACCTTTTCCTGCTGGTCCCCAGACCTGCTCGATCATGCTCTCTTGAGCATTCAATTTCTCTTAGTATTCAAATTCAGTCACAGGTTTGTCATAGTCCTTTTACATTTCGTTCTATTATTCCCTCTTTCTATCTCTCTACTTTACAAGCTCTGTAGAATATTTGTCCATTAACATTATTTCTTCGCGTCTTATGTTGTCAAAAGGCCTTTATATATATATATATATATATATATAGAGAGAGAGAGAGAGAGAGAGAGAGAGAGAAATGTCAAGACAACAAAAGAATGAAAGAGATATCGATATTATGTAAATAGAGGAATTTATCTGTAAATATAATATGTGACAATTATTCGGTAGCCATGATA
>NC_068994.1:52598173-52605011 GCF_001194135.2 Octopus bimaculoides | reverse complement strand
GGCGGAAACCCACACCGGCATCTCTTCAGTTATCGGGCCATTTTTTCGATGGCCCGATAACTGAAGAGATGCCGGTGTGGGTTTCCGCCGCGACATCCAAAACTCGGTGTTTTATCATGGCTACCGAATAATTGTCATATATTAGATTAACATATATATATATATATATATATGTATATAATAATATAAATAATATATAAATATATGCATATATCCATACATATATGTATATACCTACATATATATGTATATATGTATATGCATATATGGGTACACGACATAAATAAACACGTTGAACACAATTAGAAACTAAAGCAGAAAACGAAAACATATAAAACGAATTTTTTTTTCGAACAACGAATAAAACAAACAGAGAAAACGAGACATGCAACATAAAGAGTATACCCCTTCGTCATTTTTCCCTGTTTCATAAGAAAGAAAGAAAGAAAGAAAGAAATTCAAATAAGGCAAGAAATGCCAACGGCTCAGACCAGCAAAGGTGAGTATAATAATAAACTTAGATGTTTAACCAGCCCAACGTACGATGACACTTTAGCGGGAGCCTCGTTTGACGATATGCCAGGTAGACGGAAGGATTGGTGGCAACATTGTATTGTAGTTTTGGCTGAAAATAACGATGTTTTTGCCAATTTGCGAGCCATAAAAACAAAACCATGTGGCTGCCCGCCTTTCTGCTTCCAGGGCAAAAATCAAAGGAAATGGTGCCCGCTCCTGCGTACTCGCGGGTTCAAATTCTTAACTTCTGTAAATTCTATTACACTGCTTTAATTGTTTAGTAAGTAAATTTAACAGCCATTCATATGAATTCATGAAATTCAGTAACTGATCAGTGTAAAGCTTAATTCTTTTTAAGTTTTACTAAGAGAGATTTATTTGACTTGATTTCTCTGTCATTATTCCCTTGAATGTGCTGATCGGTATAGAGAAGTAGCCTAGCGGATTTCGTCCTCTCAGCACCATTATTTGAACACATTTTGTATCGAATTTCATATAAATAAAACGTAACATCAACAATTAGCTCCTTTTAATCGCAGAACCCAGTGGCTCGACACGAAATATGGCGATTTATTATACCTACACTCTTTCTCCTCTCCCTCTAGCAAACAAAATCTTAATATTCTTCCTTTTATGATTTGATTAGACGATCCGTTAGATCTTATTGATCTACTTTGATTTCAATGGCGTTCAGAAACTGATCCAGATGATGTATGAATTTATTGCATTCGTATTATTTATTAATAATTATACCTAGCAGCTTTCAAAGCCAAATTACTTGTTCCAGAAAAGTTGCTGTGCCATTAATTAGACACAAAAAATATCAAGAGACACATTAAGTTCAATATTGTTTTGGTGAGTATTTCTGATCATTTGCATGGCAACATATTTATAGAGTGGATGTAGAAAGTACTAGAATACCACGTTTTTTGTCTTCTTTAGCTATATTTTTGTCGTTAACAAAATGCATTACTTAGCAAGGTGAGAATAAAACCATGTAACTGATTCGATTTCTTTTGTGTTTCTAAAAATTCCGCTACCACATCTCTATGCTCAAGATTTAATTCAACCTATGACGAAGTTTCTCAACGTATAGGTATATGTTGCTAAAATTATCTCCAACTGAATGCTATTATTTAATCGACTATGCACGGATGAGAAGCAACGTCGCCGCAGCCAATATTTCAAAATTCAATGCGTACAAAATGGGAATAATTTCTATATGGTGTGCAATCATTTCTGACAACAAATGTAAGCATAGTATGTGTGTGCAGATATGGATACGGATTCAGGTTTTTCGTTTTATATGAACATTGATTCTTATAAATATGTGTTGTCATGAAGTATTGATTTCACAAGTTCTGTGTTTAGTTCCGAAACCCGTCCAATTACTGCACATTCATATATTGCATAACATTGTATGCATAAGAGGAGGTAAAAAAAAAACATTGAAATACACATACTGCGCAAAAAGTCATAGGACTACATTTAAATATTCAGTTGCCTACAATCGAAATATTTCTTTTTTGTGTGTATTTATTAAAAACACGAATACTTTTCCGGTGTCGCAATTGGCTCGGATTTATAAATAAAAAAATGGTAGATGTTTATCATTTCGTGTTACCTGCTCTCCACGTCGGTTTCAGACAGACAGCTATTTTCAAATATTCTCTCTTCATATTTTAGTAGCTTTCTCTGTATACTGCTACCGTTTTAAAGTGACCTACACTAAAGATTTCTATATTGATGCTATCTGAGATTATTGAAGCTTATTCGTTTCTTCCAGATATTATCCCTAAATCCGTAGGCCATCAATCCTACAAGTTCCTAAAAGTATATCTATACAGTTGAGCTATACGCTCGTTTTTCTCTTTCTTTCCTCTCTGCATCATTCTTATATGTACCATCCACGTACTGGCATTTTCAGTGCTTCTTATTTCAGCTTTTGCAAATAGTTAGCTTTCTATATCAAATATACTGGGATGAATTTTGTATGGCCTGTAAAAACATTCTAACATGGAAGTCCTACTCAAGTAGAGAGATTCGCAACTTTAATATTTTAGATAATATATTTTTTGCATCAATATGACTGTTCTGTAGGAAAGTATAGTTTTCGAACATTAAGGCGGCGAGCTGGCAGAAACGTTAGCACGCCGGGCGAAATGCTTAGCGGTATTTCGTCTGTCTTTAAGTCTGAGTTCAAATTCTGCCGAGGTAGACTTTGCCTTTCATCCTTTCGGGGTCGATAAATTAAGTACCAGTTGCGTACTGGGGTCGACCTAATCGACTGGTCCGCTCCTCACATATTTCGGGTCTTGTGCCTAGAGTAGAAAAGAATATTTTCAGAGCATTTCTTGCAACACGTTTGTCAACAACTTTGGTAATAGAAACCTCAACAGTAACCAGACACTATTTTTGTGAATGACAAATTTAAGAGCAACGTAAGCTATTGTATCCTATATTATTGACGTAGGTAATTTCTGGACATTTCTGGAATCTAGTGCGACTAGAAGATGTGTCAGCTGCATGGCACAAAATAATGAGATTCTTTACGAGACGCTTCTGTCAGAGAAAGGAACTCAACGCAGGAAGCGGATGAACTCACCTGCCAATGATCAAATTGAAATATATACATTTCTCTCTCTATATATATATATTTCAACTTTAATTGTAAGAGTGTTGAATAGTTCCTGGCTTTGGGTAAAAGATAACACAGTAGGATCTGCAGTGGTTTTTCAGTTTTTCTAAGCCCTATAAAAAGAACTCGGAAGATGAGTCCTCCAACCAGGCCTTTCTCGACACCCTTAATGCAACTCTTTCTCTCTCACACACACATACATATACTAGTGTCTCTAATTCACAGTCTTATTTCATAGCTCTACACCATCATGTGTGCGGAATCGTTGCTAATCAAAGGCCTGATCGAATTGAAATAGTGAACTCTTACACATTTGTTTTAATATGTTCTTTTACTTATTTTTAAAAATAATATCTACATTCTCGTTTTAAATATGAATGAAAATTTCGAGTAAGTTATTTTATATTGTCACATGTACTTTATCCAAATCCATGTTTGTATGTAACATGTATCTATAAAAGAACCCCAGTACTAATAATGATGAAATAATTTTTCGACAGTACTTTTTGTTGTGACTTCAAATGCAACTGTGACAAAATTTGCATTTCATTCTTCCCTACTTATTTCTCGTCAAATGACAAAAAGAGAAAAATTGACCACAGCGAAATTTGACCGCGATGTCCATGGCGAGTGCACGCCTTGAAAACGACTTCTCATACTTGACGACCTCTCACAACCAAATATGTGATTTTTGTCTACTGAAACCCTTCTGTGTTGCATCTAGCGTGTCTTGTACATTAATTCCTCTTTTCTCTGTTGTTTTATCAAATTTGATATCACTACATGTTATCATTGATCTCGTTTTCTCTTCAAAATAGCGCTGATGTATATTTTGTTTTTAATTTTATATCAACTTCCCTACTGAATCAATGTACCGTCTGTATCAATGTTTCAGTTTGGTTTTAACATACAATTTATTGCTAAGCATTAAAGATCATAGAAAAAATAGGCTTACACTATGTACAATTATTTTCGTGATATTTACTTTGTTGTTTGTTATATGATCTCATTCTTTCTCTCATTGCTGTGGATAGGCCTTAAAATACTGGGACGAGATTGCTTACACTATGTGATGTGTGGCCTTTTGGTAACCGCATTGCAGAAAATATGTTATCTGTATCTTCAACCTTTTTTAGAACTGTATATAACTTTATGAACATTGGTATGATTCGTTTGCGTGTTATCAATGTTCATTTTTTAGATCACACACTTCAAACATTATTGATACCAAATTTAATTCCGTACTAACATCCGGCCATTTTGATAACTTTTAAACAGCATTTTAATACGACAATTGTTGAGCGATCGCTATATCTATCATATTTATCCTGTTTCTCTCAGGTTTTGTTTATAGCGTCCGAATTGTTTATTTTGATTCCTTTTTCACTTTGAACAGGCATATCCCAGAACATCGTAACAATGATATTGTAATATATCAGAGTGTTCGTGTGTGGTTCTATTGTCTATCATTACATTCAATTATAAGTGATGAAATATTACCAAACGGTTACTACGATCTTCATAGCTAAATATGTGAATACATTCTATTTTCATGATGACAAGACAACCAAAAATAACGTGGACGGATGTTTTGTTATATCCTTTGAAGTTGAAGATAGATACTTGTGTGAAGAATTTATTTTTGGAGTAAGTGTGTCTTGGCATGGATTTAGCGCAGCTAAAATCAGACATTCCGTTTCTGCATTTAGCCCAGAGTCATTGTCAGCATTTATATACTCTCACTTCCTTAATGTATATTTTATAGGATACTATGAAGAGGAAAATGTGGTTGGTGGCGTCTCAAATCAATTTATCCTTAGTTTCGTTTTGGTTTTCTTCTTTTCTTTTACAGCAATTAAGTTCTTGTTTGTACAACATCCCTGAATATGTGCATATATTGAGTTTGTATTAGGTGTAGAATAATGGGTTATTTTAGTTTTCCAATCTAGGCTACGCCATTCATTTTCTATCTCTTTCGGTTAACAATCAGATATAGATCATGACGCGTATCTTATAAGATGTGATTTTATTATTATTATTATTATTATTATTATTATTATTATTATTATTATTATTATTATTATTATTATTCAGGTAATCGAACTCGGAATCTTGGTGTTAGTAGCCCACGCTCTTAACCAATACGCCATATGCCCATAGGCATATGGCAGTGACATGAATAATAATAATAATAATAATACTAATAATAATAATAATAATAATAATGACAATAGATATATGGATGACCTAAAGCTATACGCTACAAATGATAAACAGCTGGAAACTCTACTACAGACGGTACATGGATTTACCAAACAAATAGATATGAAATTTGAATTAGAAAAATGTGCCAAAGCAACACTGAAAAGAGGAAAACTAGTTAAGAGTAGACGGTTTTGGTTAACTGTCATCCTGTACTTCCCTTGTTGCTAGCGAAATGGCATGTGCCGGCTGTCCGAGCAACTGGTTGTTTTAATGGCGGAACAAACAAGACATAAAGATTACAAAAATAACGATTCTCACTTTGAAACTAACGATTTGGAAAATCTTTATAAAATTACAGAACGCCTCGCTCTCTCATGTATCCATGTTTAAAATTTCAGCGCTATCGGATGAACAAGACTCTAGTTACAAGCGCACAAAAAGACAGACAGAACGGATTTTATATATTAATATATATATATATATATATATATATATATATCTGTGCATTTGTCTGTCTGTCGTCTGTGTGGTTGTCTGCAAATAAATGTACTAGTATGTATATGGGTGTCTACGTGTACCCTTGTCTTTGTTTTTCTGAGATTGCAAGTATTAAGGCCCCCACGCATGTTTAAATGCATTTGGTCTGTTTCAATGCATTCGATGATGATTTTTGTATCTCTGAAGCGAAAGATGTATTTTTAGCCTCGCAGGCCATTCAAAGTGAGCCATGTTTATTGTGCTTCTTCCTTTCACTAATCTTTGACAAAAATACCGAAAAAAGAAGATTATGGGCGACCTAATACAAACCAGTAATTTATCTGAAAACTTGCCAAGTGTGAGACAACTTCATCTCTTTAGCGTCGTTCTGTTTACTTAAAATTTTGTTCTCCGTGTTTGTATTAAGCCGACGTTGAATAGTACTCGCTGGTGTGGGGCGTATCAATCATTTTTAGTATATACATAGTCTTATGTTTCCTTTTGCAATGGACAGAATCATTAATAGTGGGAAATATTTGCCGGATTTTATTTGTTATTAGATGTTGCTGTTGTAGCTATTGTTGTCGTTCAGTAAGAAATCAACATGGCCTGAGAAGCCAATCCAAATCAAATATTTGATTTTTCTTTTATTTCTGTTTTTTTTGGGGGTTTTTTCGCCATCTCTGTTTTGCTGGGTAAACATATCTTAATAAACAATCATTATATTGGCATAAATCAACAAACTGGAACATAATGTTTGTGTATTAAGGTTTCTCGAATAAATAGACGCATACACGCTCACGAACAAACTTTTAGATATACACGTGCACCCAAACATCTTATATATTCATACACACACACATATACATACATATATACATACATGTATATAGCTACAAAAGCATATATATATAACCATGTGTAATATATGTGTGAGTACGTACATATATACATGTATAAATACGTACGTATATATATATATATATATATATATATATATAT
>NC_068994.1:52595808-52597873 GCF_001194135.2 Octopus bimaculoides | reverse complement strand
TATATATATGTATATATATATATATATGTGTGTGTGTGTCTGTGTACGTGTTGTCACATGTCACATAGATATAAATATACGCTTTAAATTCACACATGCAAACAAATCACTTTATATATGTTTGAGATGTGTAAGTGTGCATATTTGCTTATAACATAACCATAAATCTAATACCATGGCTATTAAGAAGTGTAGAAAAATACACTTAATCTGATAACAAATACCTTTACATAGGAGACATAGATATTTAGGCTAAGAACTTACCAAAAAATAGATAAGAATAACTTTTAAAAATTGCATACGTTGGCATTAACCCTAAGTGCATCTAATAGCAAAACACTCCAATTTAATGCGAGCATACAGGGTATAATCAACAGCAAAGTATACAAAGCATTAAAATATGACAAACCGATAAACGGCCTAGCTAATGTTAGTTAATATACAATTCGAATATAAGGTAGCTTGTTTACGTTAGCAAACATATACTCATAAACAAAAAGAATATTAGAATCAGTACTAGAATGAAATAACTAGTGTAGTAATTAACTCGCTTATTAAAAGTAATCCTTTCTTATTCGCATATTCATTATGTAGGATTTTGCTGAAATCTATCCGCCAACTTCCTTGTTCCTTCTCATCAGATTTTGGCAGAAAATATTGTTAAGATGCTTATATAATCAGGCAAGCGAAGAAATCCTTGCTTTTCAGGATGCCTGTCTGCAAAACGGAAACTCCAAAATATAAAAACTGTACTCTTTAGATAATTTTTTTTCGATCTTTTCAAGCCTAGCCAGGCTCATGGGCACGGTTCCCCGGTTTCTATGGAGTATGTTTTTCCCCCCAGCTGGACGGGACGCCAGTCCATCGCAGCGTTACTCAAGAAACAGGAAGAAAGAGTGAGAGAAAGTTAGGGTGAAAGAGTATAACAGGGGTCGCCACCACCCCTGCCGGAGCATCGTGTAAGCTTTAGGTGTTTTCGCTCAATAAACGCACACAACGCCCGTTCTGGGAATCGAAACCGAGGTCCTCCGACCACGAGTCCGCTGCCCTAACCACTGGGCCATTGCGCCTCCACATCAAGCACAGTACGTGACTGGGATATGAAATAGTAACTTCGAAAACCGTATTCACATCACAAGTTTCTACTTTGGAATATCAAGATAAAGAAGAGCGTAAGATGATGTCATAAAGGGCGTTTGAAATTTAATCATATTAGTTGTATTCATTTCTACCGTTGGCACAAGGATTGAAATTTTGGGGGAGGAGGCGATTCGATTACATCGACCCCATTGCTGCAGTGGAACTTCTTTTACCAACCCCGAAAGGATGAGAGGCAATGTCAAACGCGACAGACTTAATTACATTAGTGATATGAATGCTACTTGACCAGTTCTTCTCTTCAGTAACAAACAGAAAAACAAGTTTGAAATTGCTAATTCTATGTAGTGTTCAGTTTTATTTGAAATGAGAGAAATGTTCTAGCAGTAAAAATACATGTTCAGTATGAATTTCACGATGACACATTCCACAGAAAACAAAACGCCCCCACACCAAGCACGTGAACGTACACATACACACTCTCACAGATATACACACACAAATACACACGTACACATACATGCACACACTCACATACCCATATTAAAAGCACTCCTACATACGTCTTCTTCCATACCATATAAACTTAAATTTTATACCATATTACAAAAACTGTAATATAATTCAAATTAAGAATCAGTTATGGACACCAATTACTTAAAGAAGTTCACGAATATCAGTGATGCTGTCTGTTGTTTCAATATATTCTTATATATGGCTCTTAACATACATAATAGCCAATTATTAAATCTATGCAATCGCATATATGCCTTTGCTAAAGTTCGTGTACTGAACGTCATAAAAATTTGGAACTTAATGTTGAAAACTTAGCTCATAAAATATGTGAATATTTCTTTTGTACATAGGCAATTCTTCACTTTGTATAGATATAACATAATATTATATATAATACATACAATCCACACATACACGCATTTATACATACATATATATATATATATATATA
>NC_068994.1:52590135-52595009 GCF_001194135.2 Octopus bimaculoides | reverse complement strand
ATATATATACATTGGGCAAGTGTCTTCTACTATAGCCTCGGTCAGACCAGAGCCTTGTGAGTGAATTTGGTAGATGGAAACAGAAAGAAGCCCGTCGTGTATATATGTATGTGTGTGTATGTGTGTGTGTGTGTGTGTGTGTGTATGTGTGCGTTTGCGTGTGTGCGTTTGTCCCCCCCACCACCACCATCGCTTGACAAGCGATGTTGGTGTGTTTATGCCCCCGTAATATAGCGGTTCAGCAAACGGGGTCGTTAGAATAAGCACTAGGCTTATAAATAATAAGTCCTAGGGTCGACTTGTTCGACAAAAGGTAGTGCTCCAGCATGACTGCAGTCAAATGACTGAAACAAGTAAAAGAATATATATACATATACAAATATACAAATATACACAGGGAGAGAAGAGAGGGAGAGAGAGAAAGAGAGCGAGAGAGAGAAAGAGAGAGAGAGAGAGAGACATAGGCAGTGAGGTGACATCTTTGTGTGATATTCCTAATTCAACAACTCTCGATGATAAATAAATATCCTACACATATTTCGCAGGAAAATCCAACAACTTATTAAGTGTCGCAGACTGTATGATATCCTTTCAAACGACATTCATTTTTACATACAACCAATAACCAAATAATCTGTCCGAATTTATCACTATTCCATTAAGTGAATATATGATTATATATTTCATCCTTTATTCGATCAACAAACTCTGTTATTCTACAAAGTGTACAATCATTTTTATCTTAATTTGATTTTGTTGTCTGTAGAAGAAACTATTGACTGTCCGCTTTACTCTTTGTTTCTGAAGTTGACTAAAGAAATATCAATCTGGATGTTTGAAAGCCGTAACACAATTGTCCAATACACGTATATATTTCAATTTGTGAAAAAACAAAGAACGCATATTTGTCAGTCTTTTATTATAGGTATAGAATTTGAAGAAGAATGGCTCTGTAGTTAATAGGTTCGCTTTGCAATCACATCGTTTACGCTTCAGCCCACCGTGCGGTATTTTGGAGAAGTGCTTCCTCTTCGATCGTCCGGGTCGACCACTACTTTGAAAGTATTACACTGAAAGGGTGGAGAAGCCAGTTGTTGACACACTGATTCACTTCAACATTGGAATTTAATTTGCCTAAATATCATCGTCGCTTTCAGACCGCGACCTGTTCACACATATATGTAGCAGAATTATCATTTGGACTTAGGTGGACTTATTCGAGTAACCCTTAAAAACTGATTCAAGATTCCCCTAGTCCATTGATAGTAACAAATAAAAGTGTAAATTTTGAAAAAGCTTCTTAACTCTTGCCGGAGATAGACTTATTTCATAATTAGGTCAACTGAGTGATTAAATCAATCAATCACATTGCTTAGCGTAGTCTGAGATTTTGAATAAAGTTTCTTAGATTGCCAGAAATTTCCGTACTCACGGCATTGTTTAACTCGGTATTTTCTGTAAATTAAATCAAAATTTCAAACGTGATTTGATTGTAATCTTACCACTTTTGTTAGATACGCATAGATATTTTCAGCGTGTTTCTTTTCCTTTCTCCTTCGCAAACTTTTAACAGCTTTCATAAACTTCTGATTGGATGTCATGTGTGAAAACTTGTACCTTCATATGGCACGGTCATATCTACACTTACATACACATATGTGGGTATATATGTATGTGTGCGAATCTTCATGTCAATAAGTGTCGGCATTTCCATTTAGTGTGTTTCAGTGAGCGCATGTGTTTGTGTGAATGTATGTGGTGGCGAAGTAATATCTATAATAAAAGCATTTCCGTATTGAGGCGTAATCTTTGATTTGGCTCTGAATTTACGGGAGAATCGGAACAAATCATGCGTACCTTCTACTTTGAAGCGTTTGATTGCTGCCAACTTGTAGTTGCTGTAGTTAGATATTATCTGCAGCTGATCTTAATTAGCAGCATGTTCGACATGCATGCATTGCAATTTCATGCAATTGCATTACATTACACAGATTAGCTGCCCTCCCATTAAGAGTTTCTCGATAATTTATTGATGTTATCAGTAAATTCGGTCTTGTGGCTAATGAGTAACATCCGCCTTTTGCTATAATTACCTGAACCCTAACTTTCTTAAATAACAGCTTACAGAAATTCAGAAGGAACTTACTAACAGATTATTTTATAATCTTATCATTATATAAATATCTTTGTAAGAAGTTTTCCGTGTTATTAAACGTAGTTAATATTTTCTTCGAGTTAAAATGTGCTAATTATGAGACACCTATTGAATAACTTCAACTGACAATTAGAGGTTTATTTAAGTTATTGAGATGCTCAAATATATTTAGACAAATAGAATTGCAGCCATCTTGTATTCCAGTAGCTTTTATATGCAGAAAGCCTTTTTTTTTTGCAAAAAAATAAAGCTATACTGCGTCAGCTCCTGTTTATCGACACTGCGGTGTTTGCTGATTTGTGTTATTGGCTGTTTGTGATCCTGCTTAGCTTATCAGATCTTATCAACGATATCTTACCAAACGTCTACTGCTCCCCGCTCCTCACAGACAATCGAACACACACATGTATGTTTAAAAAGAAATGCATATTGATATTGATGATAAAAATATTCATAGTACAGCCCAAATGTACTTGAGCTCAGCGTCATTCAGCTGTTTATATTTGCAACCCCTATTCTATATATCGGTCTCCTCATAGACACGTCCATCGTTCAATAATTTCGCTTTAGGTTTAGAATATTTCAAACAAGGCTTTTTCTCCTTAGTTATTGCGAATATATGTCGTGAAAGACTCTACATCAGATTTCAGGTTAGCTTATTTCGGAAAATGTTCTGCATATTGGATTTACAGTGACAGAGATTTGGCATAAGAGGAAAAAACACAACGCATTTTGACTAGTTATTAGAATATTGGCTTCACGATCGTAACATATAATATCTGTTACCAGGTCGTGATGAGATGATGTATTGTTCATAAGTTCACCCAGGTGAGTAATAGTTTCAAATTTTGCCACAGGGGCAGCAATTGTTTGATGGGTGGAGGGATGAGTCGATTAGATCGATCCCAGCTGGTACTTATTTTTATCGACCTCGAAAGGATAAAAGGTAAAGTCGACCTTGGCGGGATTTGAATTCGGAACATAGCGACAGACGAAATACCGTGAAGCATTTCGTCCGACCCACTTACAATTCTGCTAGCTCGCCGCCTTCAACCAAGTGAATAATACCACTAGTAGCTGGAGATTGCGTCTGCGATGCACTGGCTTTCTGACGAAGGTGGGATCCGGCACTCTCAGGCAGGTATACATGTTGTGATAAGCTCCACCCTGTCACCTAAGTTTCTCAACTCTATGCTACTGAAATGAATTATACAAATTTATCAATTTGCTTTCATATATATGATATGTTAATTATCACATGTTCACCTGCAGGTCCTTCATTGTATCGTATTATTGATAGTCTTGCATATTGGATGTTGCCAATCAAACCAGATACACGTGTTACAGTTTGTTCCTTTGAATTATTCTCTGTGGTATCGTTGACTAATTGATTAATTAGCTAATCACTTGTTCGATCTATAAATTGAGCAATCCAATAGCGGTTTGCAAATTTATCATTGGGGTCTTTCCGTCTGTACCACTTCCATAAACACAGAGGTTTACTGGTGTGGAGTAGATAATGCTGGACAGTGATGGTTTCAGGGATAGCGAAATAAATTACAAACTACGATGAATTATTTGGTTGATTGAATTAACAAAGCTTCAAACAATTTTTGAAGTTACTAAGTCAACTATTTAAATACTTGATGATAATTGGAAAAAGAAGGAAAACACAAACAGTTCAAGTGGTTTTAATGGTAAAATGATATTTGTAAAACAAAATAAAGTCTGTTGATCTACTTTGGTTATATCGAATACGTCTTTTATGTATGAATACGCATACAAACACACATTAAAGATTGTATATATAAATATATATATCTTACTGTCTGTGTGTATATTAAGTTATAACAAAAACAATTTTACATTAATTTGATTGGTTACTCTATACTTTTGTACAGTACGAATTCATTAGTCTTATACAGGAATGTTGTTGACAGTGACTTCGAATTTCGGCCAAATAAGCTATCGTGGGATTGTGATGCTTTAGAATTAGTGTTACTTTTATATTGTCACTATTGAGTTAAACTCATCTGTGGATATACGGCTTTGATTGGTGTGGTAATTAGCATTTTACGGAAGGCGGGGAGCTGGCAGAAACGTTAGCACGCTGGCCGAAATGCTTAACGTACTGAGTTCAAATTCCGCCGAGGTCTACTTTACTTTTCATCCTTTCAGGGTGGATAAATTAAGTAGCAGTTGCGTACCGGGGTCGATCTAATCGACTGGCCTCCTCCCCCAAAATTTTGGGCCTTGTGCCTAGAGTAGAAAAGAATTAGCCTTTTATGGATGGTTCATGGAAAAAAAATGTTATAAAATTTTAATTATTTAAATTTGATATTATCTTATTGTTTAGAATTTATTAATGCATGTAGAACTTTGTAAATAAGCCTGTTGGTGTTATTCTTCTTTTGTCAGGTAGTCACACTGTGTGACAGTATTTTTGTTGCTTTTGGTTTTGGGATTTAATCCTTTTGCGTTGACAATATGAAGATCAAAGATACAAAGTCCAGCATTTAGGCCCCTATTAATTGCGCGTATCAATTTTATTTCAGAAAAGAACGTAGATCGGTGGTACGTTTAACCCGACTCATTCCTCTACATGTTGTTGTGGTTATTTAGGTCATTTACAAATGAAAACACGAAATATTCACACGCATTTATAATTATACGCTTGAATATGCGCATATATATATATATATATATATATATATATATA
>NC_068994.1:52579583-52589330 GCF_001194135.2 Octopus bimaculoides | reverse complement strand
TATGTATATGTATACGTATGTATGTATATGTATATGTATACGTATGTATGTATATGTATATGTGTATGTATATGTATATGTATACGCATGTATGTATATGTATACGCATGTATGTATATGTATACGTATGTATGTATATATATGCACATATAAACCAATATTTTCACATAAAAGACCAATACTCACACCTATAAATATACACATACACTCACACACATATATCTATTTATATATATATATATATATATATACACATAATATATACATAGGCACACGTACACAAACACAGAAAATGGAGAGGAAGGAAGAGAAAGGAAACCAATCTTATTTGATAAGAAAACATTACTTCATGTGTAAAACAATATTTCAAGAACCTGAATGAAATGGACCAAAAACATTATCTACGCTTCAGTTTGATATTTGTAAATGTCTGTTTCTTAAATCTATTTAGGACATTAAAATATAAACTTACACGCATATTTTGAAATAGATATGTTCGAACCATAAAAGATCAGGGCTTAATGTTTGTATGTACGGATTTCGAGATGGATGCACAGTTTCTAGTTAGGAGAGCTGAATTGTTACGAGATACTTTGCAAATACAAACTTAAATATATATGTATATGCTGTTATATATACATACATACACACACACACACATACACCCCCCCATATATATATATATATATATATATATATATATATATAGATAAGGAAAATAGGACAGAGTAGACAATGCTAAAATAATTTTATCATGAAGAACATTTAGTACCGGTTTCAGTCTTTCCGACTTTTTCAACTTTGAGTAAAGCATGAAAAACAATTAAATTATGGAAAAAGGAAATGAAATGTTGTTTTAAAAATATTTCCATAGCTTTCAAATACGTGGGAAATTTTCCTTTACACCCCCTCGCTCTCTCTCTCTCCCTTTCTTTTACTTTTGTGAAGGCTCAGTAGGCAGGTAGTAGTAGATCTCAAGAAATATTTTATATGAGGGATGTGGGTTCTGGATTTTCATTGTTTAAGCAGCAGTAAGCGATGAAGAAGATGAAGAAGAAGAAAAGGGAGTAGGAAAAGAAGAGAAAGAATAAGGAAATGACGGGAGTGGTATGACAGTAGTAGGCTGTTAGTAAAGTCTTCTTAAATGGTTAAGTGACCTGCTGTGGTTATAGTATTAGTGAATGGAATTGTTCTGAATAAATTCATGGGTTGTGACTGTGCTGAATATATCATTTTTAATATTTACATCGGTATTATTCGAAGGCCCTTGTAGTAGTGTCATTTGAGGTGAAAGCATTCAAAAAGGGTTTATATTTTGCGATAAAATATGTCTCTTTGCTAATGCGCTGATTATAGGTTGCATTGTCCCTGAATTTATAGAGGGGAAAATCTGAAGTTGGGTTGTTCGTTAGTGGTGCAAATGTCGTTTCACCAGTTCATTCAGATTTAAATAGCTAGCACTGCGACGGACTAGTCTTCGAGAGTAACGGTGTGGAATAATTCTAAAGCTAAAACGATGCGAAGCAGATTGCGACCAGTTATGTAGAACAGCATCCAATAGTCTAGCTGATACCGTGATTACATGCACTATATGTACTTATGCAAGTATGTATGTATATATATATGTGTATGTGTGTGTGTGTAGGTGCGTGAGTGTACATGTGTGCGTCGTTTGACTCTGTGTGTGCATACATACAGATAAACATGTCGTGGTTTTACAAATGTATAAACCATTTTGCAAATAACTAGGTTGCGGTCGCAATTGAATGGAGCTGCAAGTCATGGCCGCAGCCGAGACCGTAAAACAATTGAAAATAATGAAATGAGTAAGAATCATATCTTTCTGTTTTATCTTATTCTTTACAATCCTGTTAAATTTATTGATTTTTCTTTCTGTGTCCGATCATTCCAATAACTTAATTTATACATCTATTATATAACAATTTTATATTAAACATCCAATCAGCGTTTCATGATGTATTCTTTCATTTCTTAAAGAAAATGTAATCCATTGTGATTATTCTCTCTTTATCTTGTCACTAGATTGCTATAAAACTTACTTTCTTCCTTCCTGTGTAATATTCTTCGTTGCATAATATCAGCGTATCAGATCAGAAGCGTTTGTTACTATTGATAGTATCTCCGCTGGATTTTACAAAGTAGATAGGATTCAGTATTATAGTAACGTACAGACACAAACGCACACACAACGAACAACACTCACACACCTACTATCCGTATTTTCTATTATACTACACGTATAGTTAGGCGGCGAAGTGGCAGACTCGTTAGCACGCCGAGCGAAATGATTAGCGGTATTTCGTCTGCCGCTACGTTCTGAGTTCAAATTCTGTCTTTCATCTTTTTGGAGTCTATAAATTCAGTACCAGTGGAACACTGGGGTCGATAAAATGAGTATTAGTGAAACACTGGTGTCGATGTTATCCACTAGTACCCTCCCCACAAATTTCTGCCTCCAGTAGGAAGGATTATTATTGTTATTATTATTATTATTAACGTTGTTATTATTATCATTATTATTATTATTACTATTATTGTTAATATTATTATTATTGTTATAAGGCGGTGACCTTGCAGAATAGTTAGCACGCCGGGCGAAATACTTCCGATATTTCGACTGCTGTTACTTTCTTAGTTCAAATTCCGCCGAGGTCGACTTTGTCTTTTATCCATTAGGGGAGGTCGATAAATTAATTACCAGTGAAACATTGGAGTCGATAAAATCGACTATCCCTCTTCTCCCAATTTCATGCCTTGTGGCTTTTGTAGAAAGGATTATTATTATTATTATTATTATTATTATTATTATTATCATTATTATTCATATACACTCAACAGATTAGACTGTTGGAAAAGAAAAGAGCTGGAAGAATCGTTAGCAATTCGGATCAAATACATAGCGGCATTTCCTCCGTCTTTACCTTCTGAATTCAATTTTTACCGAGGTAGACATTCCGTTTAATATGATCAAGGCGGAATGGTTCGTATGCCGGACCGAACGCATAGCGGCATGTTGTCTGTTTCTACATTCTGATTTCAAATTCCACCGAGGTTTACTTTGCCGTTCATTCTTTCGGAGTTTATACAGTACCTACCATTGAGCATAGGGGTCAATGTAATTGATTTACCTCCTTCCCCGAAAAGCTCTCGCCTTGTGCCAAAAATTTCAAACCCGTACTATTATTATTTCAAAATTTCATTTCACTTGATTATTTCTACATTAAACGTCTTAAAACTAACGTAACGCTCCTGATTCTGTAACTGAAGTAAAACTTTACTTCACTTAAAGTACAAATCAATTACTGAGAACATAATTTGGGCACGATTTTGGTCGTTATGTATTTCTCGATTATATAAATTACACAAATATTCTTAAAGCAAGAGAAAATTTCATAAATTCATTTACAAGACATCGCTGATTAATATACCAATTTAACTAATTTGAAACATTATGAACTACGCAGGGAGACAAAAATATGTTCTTATATAGTACTTAGTGATATGTGCATCTCTTAAATATGATTACTAATTTAGTGGTTTCTGAAATTCGTATAGCGTAAATTTTCATATACAAGAGCCTAAGTGGAATTAGTATGATGTGCTGCCTGAATCTAAACGCATGTCTGCCAAAATCTTCGTTTATTAATTCAGTCGCAAATTCTAAGAGTTCATAATTACACAGTCATTCACCTGCACATATTAATTTAAATGCACCTGGGGACCATCCAATATATACGTGTTAAATATAAATTCTTGTAAAGTTTCCAACAGAACTTGTGGTTGTGTGCGCATACATACACGCATATATATATATATATATATATATATATATATATATATATATATATATATATATATATACGCACATCTATCTGAACATATTTATGTGAATATACATATTTATATGCATGTGTGTATGTGTTTGTGTGTGTGTATGCGTATGGTATTTATTTAATTGTGTGCCTGTATAAAATTTACATGTAAAGTTTTCCCGGTTCGTCTGCTTCCAGGAAATGTTTTCCAGTAGTTTCGTTAAAATTGCTTAACGAGAAACGCGAATATTTCGTGCTTATTTTAAGCGAGTCTTGACATAGAGCAGAATGACGGGATATAACGGGTAAATAACTTTTGTTCATGGATGGACCTTGAATTATTTGTGAGAAAAAGAGAGAAATACTTGGAGGGTGTCAATGTGAGGGAGAAAGATATGTACGAGATTGAATGCCAAGAAATAACAAGAGGAATGGGAATATTTTCATTAGAAATATTTCCATCATGTCACAGTCAGCTAAGTGACAACAGCAGAACGTTTGTTTTCACGAGATTAGTCATATACACGCCTGTGCGTGCCCATGGGGATGGTATAATCACCTATACAAAAAATTATGCTCACGATCAAAACACACACAGCATAGGCAAACATTTCGATAAATGCCATGCCTGAAACTGTAGATCCTAAAACGCTTTGTAATTTTTACAGATTAAAATAAAATATATTTACAATTATATTGGGTCTTATCTATTGTGTGCAAGTGCGAGTGTGCGTGTGCACGCGTTTGTGTGTGTGTGTCTGTGCGTATGGTATTCCTAATATTTATATATACATGTTTAGACTTATACAATTTCAGGAGATGGGTAAGTAGATAAAATCGACCCAAGTACTCAGCTGGTACTTATTTAATCGAATTCTAAAGAGAAGAAAGGCAAAGTCGACTCGCAGCCTAAAGAGGGATGAAATGCTGCCAAGCATTTTTTTCAGCGTCCTAATGGTTCTGCCAACTCGCCGCCATATATAGTCGTGTATTTTGGTTTAGCGTTTTGTCACAAGGGTAGCAATTTCGTGGGATGGAGTAAGTCCATAAGACCCCAGTGTCAAACTGCTACTTATTTTATCAACCCTTACGATAATGAAGTGCAAAGTCGATCTCGTTGTAATTTGAACACGGAACGTGAAGGCGAACAAAACGCCTTTAAGCATTTTACCCGGCGTGTTATCGACCCTCGCAGCACGCCGCCTTAGAGACATACATACCTCAAAAGTGTATGGATATATTGTCTGCTATTGCTGTGAATCTGCTAGGAAATGGAAACAAAAATTTTTACCAGCTTTTACCTAAAATTAATTTTCCCCACTCCCACCCCACCTTCTGTTAAAACACTTAACTTGTAGCGCACTTCCAAACTTACTGTTTCTGAAATATCCGTTCTTTTTGTTTTTTTATTTCTCCGGTACAGTTAAACCCACGCATGGACCACAATACATTTTGTGCAATTTCCACTTATCCACTACTGTGCTTGTGAAACAAAGAAATAAAAAAGGAAAATCGTTTTAAGAAAACCGAATGAAGAAAGAGTTGTAGTGGTCTGCGTTGATAAAAATCGTATTTATTGGCGAAGTGAACGTTTCCTATACTACAACCTCTTAACTTCGCGCGAGAATTTTGTTTGTTTCTTGTCTTAGTGCCGTAGTCCATAAGTGCATGGACACAATGAAAAATGACAGGTAATAGCAGTGAATTAGTTATTGTGCATTCGGCAGAAGGAATCGGTCAGTAAAACAAAAGTAACTGAAATAACTAACGAGAGAAAAGAAAGAATTTAGGAATAAGTGAGGAGGAAAACGAAGTGGTGGAGAAGGTTACAATTGAAATGAAGTTGATGGATATTGTTGAGTTTAAGGCAACGAAAGGTTTCTTCTGTTGGTCAGGTCAGCAACCTACGTCAGGCACTTTTCACTGTATTATACTCCTTATATACACACATATACAAATGAATGATTGAAATCATACAGCTGCTATGGAAACATCATATACGTATGCTTCTTTCACACATACTCAAGCCCTCACACACACACACACACAAACACACATCAATCCCTTGCACACATTTGCATGCACGAAAACACATACACACGTACATCCACAACTACGCACCCACACACCGCATACGCATACGCACCCACTTCGTTTCTGTATTTACTGCATAAAATGCAAAATGGAGAATCTAAAAAGATTTTGTTATTACACAATGCAAATAAAATATTCGTAATAGTTATATTTTACGTCCTATTTAATATCAATTAACTAATTTTTAAATAATTAATTAGTTTCTAAAAATTCTTTTGTGCAACCTGTCAGCTTGGCAATGAAGTACACCTCTTTCAGTTTCTCTGTAAATATATTTTATTCTTTTAATCCGTAATATGACGAAAATCTGGCAAAATTTGTAGCTGCATCTCGTCTGATTCAACGTTCTGTGTTCAAGTACTGGCGCGGTCGACTTTGTCTTTCATTCTTTCAGGATCAATGAAATAAGTACCGTTTGAGCACTGGGGTCGGCGCATTCGGCTTAGCCCCCTCCTACAAAACTGTTAGCTGTGTTCGAAAATTTGAAGCCATTATTTTAATCTGAAGTAAGGTGGAGAGCTGGCAGAATCATTAGCGGCATTTTGTCTCTCTTTACGTTCTGGATTCAAATATCGCCGAGTTCCACTTCACCTTTCATCAATTCGGGGATGATAAAATAAGTACCCACTAAATATTTGGGTCCATAATATAAGAGCAGTGATATCTCAATGCGATGAAAGAATGATTTGACATGGAAAGACTCCCTGATCACCGAGCTACGCAGCCTATCGAATAACATTACTCCAGAGACCTTGGAAGGAATCCCATTGCAACTACTTGTATTTAATATGCACACATTGTAAACTCAACACTACTATTTCGGAGTTCAAAAGCATGCCACGCGGTTGATTTTCCCAATTATTGTACGCTTTTAGATTTATAAGATTGTTGTATATTTTGGGTATTTAATCATAATTATTGTACATATAACATATTTCCTGATATTACCCATGTAGCCAAAAGAGTATCACCAAAATGACATGTCATATTACAGGTCACAGTCTAGTTTATCTTTATATGCATAATAAAACTATTCAATATGTGTCCAATGGTTCTTGTGGTGACTTCATACCAATAATTGGAAAGCATTCGCTATTTTTGGTTTATTTTTAAAAATTTATTTGTTTATCGGTGCAGGTTTAACATCATCGGATTTGTTTTTGCCTCATTTTGTATGTTTATGGCAGATGCATTCTCATTTCTGTATTCAACGTACGCTCAGTATAACTGATCAACAGCTTCTTAGTTTCCGGTGTTTTTTTATATTCAAATTTTGCGAAGGGAATTGAGAATACAAGTAGCAAATTCTTCATTTATATTTATTCATCCACGAATATTCTCTAGAAACTTCACATGAAACGTCACGCAGGATTGATTGCAAACGGCTGAAGATGCTTTTCAAAATATATCTTACGTTTAATGCGGCGTATTTCACACATGCATACTTCGTAATGTCATACAATATTTTCACATGATATTAAGGATCTTCCTATTCAGCTTTGTCTCATTTATATGTAATATATTGATTTCTTACAAACCACTTCCACAATATCTACAGCAATATCAATCGAAAATGAAAGCCACAATTTGATGTGATTCTTTTCAGTACATATCAATAGTTTGTTTGTTTCTAATACTTTGTGATATATCTGATGTTTATCAGGCTTAATATTCCTATTTCTCAAACGTTGAAAAACACATTTCCATACAGCAGAATGATCGTGCTTTCACTTTTAATAGGCCTTATATCAATTTCTATTACCATGTTATTATACTGTGCAAGCAGTGTGCGTATGCATATATGCATACATACAAAATTGTATGGAGAAATTTATTTATATATATGTATATTTTTTTATCCGTTTCTGCTCAAAGCTGTGGCCATGCTGCAGCACCACTGTTTTGCTACAGTTATTATTGAGAGCCTCCTCTTATATGTGGAATTTGGTCAGTAAAAGAGTTTGATGTTGCTACCTTCATTTGCGCCTCCTGCCGCGAGGTAGACTCATCTGGGCTCTCGACAAGAAAAGATCCAGTTTTCTTTTGAAAACACCTACATCTACTTTGTGTAGGTTCCTCATGCTCTTTCAGAGGATATTAAAAAGCTGTGGGGCCCCTGATATCCAGGCTGTTGCAGTAACTGAACATGAAGCGCAACGGTATTGTTTGAGACCTTTGGCATTGCGCAGTGGCGACCTGTTCTAGCATTTGTGTAGCTTTCAAAGCCAAAATTTGGCACAGTCCCTTCCAGGATCTTCCAGATGTATATTACTGCATATCTCTCCCGCCTTCGCTCCAGAGAGTAGAGTCTGAGCTGTTGCAGTATATATATATATATATGTATGTCTAAGAAATGAGAAAATTCATTACGGAACTGGTATTTGAACGAGTTGTGTGTATTTATCATCCGATAAGTCACACATGCACTCCCGGATACTCCTGAATCAGTTGTTAAGTGTTCCACCCGTGAGGCATGGATGCTAGATGTGTCGAAACAATTGTAGTGATTCATAATAAATACACGTATATTCCAGATTCCCTCTGTAATTTACCATATATATATACACACACACACAAATACATATATGTGTATATACGTATATACAGAGAGAGAGAGAGAGAGAGAGAGAGAGAGAGAGAGAGAGAGAACGGAAGAGAGAGAGATACATAAGCATATTCGTATGCATAAGTTCATATATACATTGATACGCAGATATATTTCTACATTCTTGTCAAAACCTATATTAACTGTATTCATGACATTTATGGAACATTCAATAGAGACATATTCACAAATGCAGATGCTGATGTCAAGAAGCAGATAAGATGGTTAGACAGACTGACAAACAGATAAACAGACAGACTGGATAGCAGGCAGCCAAGCAGATAGATAGATAGACAGATAGATAGATAGATAGAAAGATAGATAGATAGATAGAGAGATAGAGAGAGATACATAAAGAATATAATTCATATCTCTTAGGATACAAACTAAAACTTTCGTATTCATTAATATAAAAACTTTCTTATTCATCAATGTTTTGATGTAAGCATATCTACTCATTTATAACGAACACATTCCTTCATCAATATTATGTATTAGGACTCAGATAAACTCAGCAACAAAGCTCTTGCTAAAACCGCTCTAACATTGCTTTATCTCTGCATCCTACGATTCACTCTTACGCACAGGGAATGCATATGTACCCAACAGCTTCCTCATAAATGTATACGTGCATGTTTATATACAGGCATATATATATATATATATATATATATATATATATATATATATATATGAATACACACATACAAATGCACACATACACATATATATATATTTATTTTACGTCTCTTTGTTCCCAGAAGCCATCGTATGATTCCCCAAATTTCATAACATTCTTATGTAAATATTTTACAAAAGGAATGATGCAGTAAGTGCATTTAAAATGCTATCATATAAAGAATATTATACTCTACTCCAATGCAGTTAACATTGTCAGGTATATCTCGGGTATTTCGGTATATTTACTTAGAGTTTTTCTTTTATTATTTTGTTGCTCTTGTTTATCGCTTGTTGTTGCGATTTATAATAAAGATTTCTATACGTATTACAATTTGATTTCATTTTCTCTTTTTCGAAATCCTTTTAATATCTGTTCAAATTCTGCATTTTGTGCATCGCTCACTGCCGCAGTGCACTAAGAATTTCTAGAACAAAATACCAGCATCTTCAGTTTTATTGCTTTGATAAGCGATGCACGAATACATACAGCCATTATATATATGTATATATATATATGTATGTATATATATATAT
>NC_068994.1:52574416-52578830 GCF_001194135.2 Octopus bimaculoides | reverse complement strand
TATATATATATATATATATATATATATTTAATGAATGGAGTAAAACGCATATGTTAACTGCATACTTTTATTTCCAACTTATGTTTCGAAGATTACAAATTATACCTTCCATAGGAATCGGCGATGTTAAAAATGCATATATTGTATATACACATATACATATATGTATATGTTCATGTGTGTATATATATATATAACTATACGATTATACATATATCTGCATGTGTGTGTGTGTATGATATTAAGCTTGCGTGCATTTGTTTGACTGATAGATATATATCTATATTGTGCTTGTGTGTGCATGTGTACGAGTATTTTTGTAAAATTTATAACGTTTCTATTTAGGTTGATTATACTCCATATATCACTAACTGAAGATGGCTGTAAAATCAGCTTAATTTCCATAATTGACTTATATATATATAATTTGCAAAAAATATACTCATATGTTTTTGTAATATAACATATATATATATATATATATATATATTATCAATTGTATTTTTATGTTACGCAACCATTTTATAAATCTTTGGTATGCTTTCATTCTTTTTTTTTTTAGTTCCTTCCTTCGAAGTATTTATCATAGCTCTAATGTTCTTCAGTATTTTCATCAACATCATTAACATTGTCAGCAACGTAGCCACAACTGCCACCAGCTTCACGTTCCTCGTCATCATCATTATCAGTTTCATCACCAACATACCAAATATCTATACAATCACCATCATATCTGGAATGTTCATGTCTCGACGTTGGAATTTGAACTCGGTCATCATGCAACCGACAATAATAATTAGATACCATAATTACCTCCATGCCCGTAAATGCACAAGAGAGATCAAAGATGTGTCGTAAAACTATTGACTCTTTCGCACGATTATAGAAAGCGAATCGTTTACAACATCGGTGAATGTCAGTAGTCTATTGCCTATTGGATGTGACGGCTCGACCCTTCATCATCAGCTCATAAATTCAATTTCCGGTTCAAGCAGTTCATTTGCCTTTGAGCTACGCAGTTGGGTTTATGTTGCATCCAGTCTTTTAAGCTGCAATTAACCGCAACCGGGAGCTGATTCATCTTTCTGCATCAGGTTGTCACATCTTGGTGGTTCGGTTGAATCAACGACAAAGGCGTTCGAAGGATGTCTTTTTGACTCATCACTACAAAGGTACCATGTAATATGCGAATGCAAAGATGCAGCTACTATGCCATACGCACTTCCGAGTAACGGTTGGTGGTGGACTGTTTTGATAAACAACTTGTAACATATAAGTCTTTAATAGTTAATTGAATCAATAAATAATATTCACTCATTATTGCACAGAAATGTATTAGATCTATGCTACAGTTGCATAAAAATGTGATGAGTGTAGTAATTGAAATCAAAACGGAATATCATGCAACAGAATCGGTAAAATGATGTATCTGTTATGGTGACGAAAATCCGGTCAAATATTCTACCGTTATGCTCCATAATACTAACACTATGGTAGCTAAAGACTGCCATGTGTGAGTGTGTATGTGAATCTATACACACACACATATATATAGACACAGATATGCATATATATATATATATATATATATATATATATATATATATATATATAAAAATACACACAGACACAAACACGTATATAATAAAACACTTTCATGTATATATATGCATATAGTTATACATATGTAATACTTATATATATATATATATATATATATATATATGTAATTATAATGATAATCATAATATTCACAATAATCACCTCGTGTCACGCCACTACGTATCGTATTCAGAACAAACAAATGTCAATAAAACAACAAAAACAGGATTTGTTACTTACGGGCATTCAATGTAATACACCCACGATATTACTAAAAACTGGGAATCAATAGTTTTCATTGATAATGAAATGGATTTCCTTCAGGTGGTCTTACTAACATATATATGACTGTAAAAGATTAATTTTAAGAAAGCACACTCACACACACATACATATATATTTATTTACGCACACACACACACATACATATACATTTATTTACACACGCACGCACACAAATATATACACACACATTTTTTACATATACCAATGAATGCTATGAATTGTGAACAAATTTCAATAAAATATGTATGCGTGCATGTGTATGTATGTATGTATGTATGAATATGGAGAGATAGATAGATAGATAGATAGATAGATAGATGCATGCATATATTAATAAAATTATAAATCTATAAACATACACTTTATATATAATATATAGCTGTCTGTGTGTTTTCATGCGTACGTCTGTGTTTGTAAGTGTGCGTTTGTGTGTGAGCATACCATATTCAAATACTTGTAAATGTATATTTTCCGGGTGCATCGTACGCATTTAACCGTTATTGATTTGAAAGTTTACAGGTAGATTATTATATTTATTGACAATATTTTGTTTTTATATCTCAAAATGCCCACGCTTTCTTTTCCCTATAAGCCTTCATCTTTTCATCTTTCTCAACTGGAGTGCATGGATTTTTAAACTCTTGGTTCAAATTGGAACACGACGTCTGAAAATTTTATTTGTGGTTTGGTACACTTTAATATTAGTTTGTCAAGAAAGTTCTTGCGGAATTTTTAATTTTGGTTTTAAATGATGTATTTTCAAATTAATTGTCGTTAAATTACTTTAACTTTATATATCATTTTAAAGCCCGTTTTTCGCTCTATCTAATCGTGTTACTCTTTTTCGTTTTGAACACTTAGGTAATTTTTTCTGGAATGTTGAATACAACATGGACAAAAAACAAATTCGCACAATTTTCTTATTCCAGTTCAAGCTAGGCCAAACAGCCGCTGAAGCAGCTCATGATATCAACGATGCGTTTGGCCCAGGAACCACTAATGAACGTACAGCACAATGGTGGTTCAAGAATTTTCGTAGCGGTGAGGAGTGTCTTGAAGGGGATAAGCGTAGTGGTTGGCCATCGGATGTTGACAACGATCAACTAAGAGCCTTAGTCGAAGCCAATCCACGCACGACTGTTCGAGAGCTTGCTTCTGAATTAGACGTAACGTATACGACAATTTCCTACCACTTGAAGTTTTGCTTGAGCTGAGATATGTGCATCTGAATTTAAAGGTTAAAAACTGCAAGAACTTTCTTGACAACCTCTTTGCAACATTTACTGGTAAACTTTGTTATTCTTTTTCACTTCTTCAGTGAACACAATGGAACATCAGATGCAACAGCATCCCAAACCATGACATCAGTTGTATTCTCTCATTTGAGATGTGTTCTGACACCTTCATAAATGTTCTGTGGGGAAATGACGTAATCCCTTTTGTGTTGAAATTTAACCACAGCGTTCACAGTGAAACAAACGTCCTTCAACAAATCTGAAGTAGGCTGTATCGACTTCACAATATTGTTTCTTTTGTCAAACTGTTATTGATTAGAAGGGCTTGCGAACAGCTGTCGCCGTTGAATCTTGTATAGTTTTAACTGTAAATCTCTTTCACAATCCTCTCTAGTTTATTATTATCAAATATTAATGTTCTATGTTCATTTCAGTCCTAAATTAGAGAGATTTCAGTGTGATAATATATTATGCGATACTAAGTTGTGTCGCATTACGCGACTCGAAGAAGACTGTAGCTCCTACTGCGAAAATAATACTAGCTTAAACTGTAAGTCATTTATGGGGATTATCTTTATGAATTACTCAGTTCAGAGTTTCTATACAACGAATATGGAGTACTTCATCCGTGACCTCTTCCACATAACTTTTATCCAGTCATGAGTTGCACTTGTGGAAGTATGATTTTGAGTCTGTAACTTCATGCACAATGTAAAATTTCAATAATATTTCTCTCTACAAACAGAAGTATAGGTATATAAGTTTTTGAAGACAGATGCTAGCACGCACGCGCACACACACGCAACACACACACACACACACACACACACACACACACACATATATATATATAAGTACATACGCACATACATGCAAATAGAGATATACATATATATACATATATAAATACTAGACAGACACACATACAAACATATATATGCATCAACTAGTCATTTTCCTCACGTATGGCTCCATTCATCTAAGTGAAGAAACGTACACATACGTGGAACCCAAATAGGGCACAAAAATGTAAGACTAAAGACTTAACGAACTTCTTCCTTTTTTCCACTTTTCTTTTTTCTTTTCATTTCCCTTTTTCTCCTATCTATATTCCTCCGATAAACTCTAAAACCATTCTGACGATGTTTGTTAAATGGAACAAGATAAATGCAAATTTACTTCGTACAAACTGAAACAGCTGTAAATTATCTTGAAGTACAATTAGAGTATGTCCTTTTAATACCAATTATCAACTTCTAATTGTTAATTGTTGCTCCATTTCTTTTCTCATA
>NC_068994.1:52568878-52574406 GCF_001194135.2 Octopus bimaculoides | reverse complement strand
ATATATATATGTATACATACACACACAAACACATAATATGTATATACATCCAAAAGAAAGAACATATATGAAAAGCAGCAAAAAACTAAAATCAATAGAGAACCTAAATAATGAATATAGACTTGACAAGAGTAAAACAGGCAATGTGAGTTATAAAGACACTTGGTGACCTTTAGAATACAGACTGACAAAAGTCAGACAGAAGAAGGGAAATATCATTTGAAGGGTATCTGAGAAGTATTTGGAATTGAAAATCATAAAGACAGGAATTATGGATATCGCAATAGACTCAAGATAAACATTCTTAAAGTATTGAAGTGTGTGGCACCCACAAATGCACCTCTCAGTAATATAAAACAACGGTGAAATAATAGCATGACAAATAAAGTGAAAGCAATATTGACCATCACAGACATAATGAAAACAGACACAGAGTTCAGTATCATTTGGAAAGGAAAAAAGAAGAAAAACGAAATATTATATGCAGCAGCCATAATATTAACAAAGGAAAGTCGATATTATTTCTGATTTACTCGTATAGGAACACTAAAACCCAGACAAATCAACGAGGCTGAAATCAAACGTAGAGACTAAAGAGAATAAAATATATAAAAGACTAGATTCCTCAACCTCATTGAAACCGATAAAGACAATTGAAAAACAACATACTGAGTGAAATGATGCAAATATAGTATAATAAAACAGAAGCGGACGACGGCGTCGAAATCAAAGACTGTTTGAAACAAGAGGTTTCAACTAAATCACCAAGAATTTGATGGTATAAAAAGTGATAACGATCTTTGAACAAAAAAGAGTCGGACCCCAATACAAAACCATTTTATCAATACCTTGGTAAAATAAAATAAAAATCAATACAATATCAATAGCAACTAGACGAATTGTGGAGGAGGAGTTTATGGGCATTATAGATATCGTTACAGACAAATTGATCAAAATACAAGCGCAACATATGAACAGTCGGAGGAAGCCATATCAGTTCAAGACGTAAAGTAGACATTACAGAAAATGGAAATGCTTGAAAGCACCGAGACATGATAAAATGCCCAACATCTGATTCAAAAACCAAGCAAGTACATAGATATTTACTAGTAAAAACTTTTGATAACTTACTGAAAGAATCGAAAATATTATGGTAGACCACAATGAATGAAAACACCTTAATCTCTGATATACGAAGTAGTATCAAAAGATTCGAGGACTAGTTATGTTTAGCAAAAGAAATTAGTTATTTACCTAAGTTTTAATATTTTCTCCTTCGAAATAGTCATCTTGTAGAGATATACACTGGTTCCTGCCACTTTTGGAATCCGGCCTCGAAGTCGGTTTCCGTAAGCGGGTCAAGGACCTTCTGCGATTCACTCTGGATCTAAACGGTGCTAAAACGGCGACCTTTGAGATGCATGACCATCTTGGGGAGGAGATGGCAGTCAACAGATGGTAAATCTGGCCAATAGGGCGGGTGCAGAGTGATACCATGTTGTTTTTGGTGAGAAACTCACGAGTGAAAAGAACTCTGTGACAGGGTGCATTATCGCCGTGAAGAATCCAATTCTTCAAACTCCACTGATCTGGTTGTTTCCATGGCATATCTTCCTCCTTCAAACGCTTCAAAATGTCGCATAGACCTCTCGATTGACAGCCTGGCAGTGAGCGTTTCAATTTTGATGCCCAAAACTGCGGATATTCAAAGCAGAATGCGCATGCTCTTGATTGAGCTGCAGCTCTGTATCGCCTTTCAAAGCGCCCGTGCTACACGAAACATTGTATACGACCCATCACGGTACGAGCCACCGTAAGCTGTTTCAAACTTATCCTATGGCTTTGTTACGGATTTCCTAAATTTAACGCAAAATTTCACGTTTGAGCTTTTGTCCAACTTCCGTTTCACGACAAAAATATCAGACTGCTATATATATATGTGGTCACAAAAACACAAATTTCACAACTTGCAAAGTAAACACTGCGATGTTGCTTGGTATACTGCCTCATGAAGGTCACTGTTGCCTCTCATTATGCGTGCAAACGAGTGCTGCCATATGTTGGTGTGCTGCAGAACTAGTCCGTGTACTTTTTGATACCACCTCGTAAATAGAGTAAAGAATAAAACCTACAGCCCATAATCTGTAGGTTACAAAGTTTTATCTCATATAATATGAGATATTATATTTATTTGCATGAAAAATTCACTTCAGGGAAGACAGAAATACATATTGCAAATGGTTCCTGTGATAGTAATATTCAATTATTGATCACCACCTACCTAAAAGATGGATGTGCTTAAGAATAACAAGGAAGGTTTCATTAAATAAAACCTTTTGATAATTGTTTACATTGTGGAAAAGCTACCCAGGAATAATCTTGCAGAAATAATAGCTTTGCATGTGCAAGTAATAAACCATAAGTAAATGATAAATAATTATGCAAGGTTGGGGGAATACTGCGGACGTTTGAAGGTCCGTATCATCTGCATAAAAGCGGGTGTTGTTTGATATATCTCATAGGGCGTTGATGTTCAGAAGGAAGAGGCGAGTCACTAAATTTGGTTGAGAGTAGGGTGGGAAAAGTTCAGTCATCACATTCACGTTGATGCCAGCTAATACGACGCTGACAATCCAAAAGATGAATGACGCGTTCGGGAAATATCTTCACAGAACTGTAAGACATGCTAATGTATAGGACAACATTGCTTTCACCGAATAAAATATAAATATAAAGCGAGAACAAACTGATGAGCGACACAAGAAGGTAGGTCTCCAGTGGATCTGGTCCTGCGGAAATCATGCAGAATAGGAAGGAAGCGATTCAAGTTGTAAGAGAATGTCTTTATTAATAAATATATTACCATTACTTTAACGATGTTAGAGGTGAATGTAGTAAGATGATAGATGGCTGGGTCAGAGAAATTAGCTTTCTTTAGAGTGGAACACATTGAAACGTTTTCATAAATATCGAGTTATATTCTGGGGTAGAATGAGACATGAAAGTGCTTTGTCAGTATAGTGGCAATCTTTGACTTTAAAGGGAGAGATTTCGTCAACCATACAAGATTTCCGCTGCTGGGAGAATGTAAGCCAGTTATGAGGAATGGGTAAAAATTTCCAAGTGTCGTAGGCCGCTTCCCTTGCACAAGCAACTTCAGCGCAGCTGTGAACAAACAACGAAAAATATTCTTAAAGAGCCACCATTAAACTATTGTAAGTGCCCTTGAGGCAAGGTCGATGATATCTGCTGACAATATAGTACGAAAATAAACTAAAAACTTTAAAACAAGCAAAAATATTTCGACATAAGTTATTGTGAAATGGCAGTATTTTTTTTTTTTTTAATACGGCCAAGAATAATATGTGAGTTTATTAGTGTAATGGAAAATGTATTTAAAAAATGCAACCACGATATTTAGAAGATGTAATCAACAAACGAGTTTTTTTCTTTTCCGTCAATATCCAATGTTGATTAAACAGGTCGTGATAACTGCGTCGCTGACCTTCATGAATAAAAAAAAAATTATGAAGAATTGGTAATAATTGGACGAGTGATTGGTCGGTTTCGATTAAATAGAAGACACAGATGTACGTGATTTCTTTGGATCTCAATCAGAAGAATTCGTTGATCACGACATTGTGAAGTTTTATCAACAGTACACATACGAAGAAGCTGGCAATCAAGTAATTGATAAAATCACGCTGCAAATACAATAAAAGACCGCAAAATATGATGGTATGGTGCTTTAAGAACTGTAAAAGTTCAAGCAATTAATAATTAGAATCGACATTCACATCGAACAAATAAGTCCTGCAAAACTTGGACAAAAACTTTCAACCCTACAGACATAGGCACGCAACACTTCAAGCCAAAGAATGAAACGTACTGCAAATAAAATTTGTTATCTATTTCGTATAGAAACAAATTCACCCTCTGTTATAACGTAAAGCAAAGTTCAACGTGTTGTTTCCTCGCCAATATAATTAAAAATACAAACAATGAAGCGTGGTTTTATTTCTAACAATTTGCTATCATCGTCAGCGTGAATTTCGTCACGCAGGCAGACCGAGGACAATTGACAATATAATTGGTAGATTATTAGTTAATTTATTTGCCATTTGGTGGTGCGGGTTCATTTTTGACCATAACAAACATTCTATATAATTGTTAAGCTTGTCGGTCATACATACGACACCTTTGAGACCACTACGTTGAGGCGCTATTATTTATTTTTAAACAATTATTATTATTATTATTATTATTATTATTATTATTATTATTATTATTGTTCAGTAGTTTTATTTTTATAACGTGCTTTCACTTCACTACCGAGCGCAGCTCTGTGTGCCTTTGGTATGTGCTGTGGTTTGTTGTGGTGCTCTTATGTTTACTGTATTGAAAGTGTTTTGCGTAGAATGTGTGCAGTACCCAGTAGTGCAATTTTGTGTATGTTATATATATTTGTAAGTCCTGGTGTTTTTGTTATGTATTTGTCTGAATATTTTTTTATTATACCTAAGGCACCTACTATGATAGGAATTGTTTCTGTTTTTAGACTCCACATTCGAGTTATCTCTATTTCCAGGTCTTTGTATTTTGAAAGTTTTTCCATTTCTTTTAGAGAAACGTTGTCATCTGCTGGTATTGATACATCAATTAGAAAGCATTTTCTTTCTTCATGATCTTTGACAACTATATCTGGTCTATTTGCCTTAATTTCTCTATCTGTGTGCATTGGCATATCCCAGAGTATGGTTGCTTTCTCGTTTTCTGTGACCTTTTCTGGCGTGTGTTTATACCATCTTTTTTCTGTTGTTATTCCATAGTGTTGGCATAGCTTCCAGTGTATATAGGTCCCAGCTCTGTCGTGTCTGTGAATATATTCCTTCTTAGCCAGGACTGGGCAGCCAGAGATAATATGATTTATCATCATCAGCATCATCATTATCTTCATTATTATTATCATTTCCAGATGTCCTTGGCATGGTAGTGCTACCAAGGGGCGCTACCGGTTCGAGATGAACTCTACAGGCACGGATGTGCTGTCTGACGGACTTGTTCGAGTTGCACGCAGAGTGACGTGCTTTTACGTGTGGGACGGATTCGTATGTCGGCCGAATTTGTAGTGATGACTTCCCCGCTGCCCTTCGTCGATCGGGAAGGCAAGTCAGTTTTTCTTTGCCTGGTGGCTGTGGCGAAATTGGTTGTTTGGTGAACAAGGCTGAAAGACATAAGGACAGATACTTGGTAAAGCTCTCACTGGCTCTTTCAAGTTTCACTTGAAACAAAAAAAAAAAAGAAACCGAGAGTGGAGAGGGAAGTGCTGTCCTCGACTGAATTTATTGAAAGGCGAGTGAAAGTTGCAAAAATGGCCAGGGTGGGTGCTACTTAGTGTAGACATTTAAGTGGAAGAAAAGGAATTAGAGAGGGCACTTGCTCTTGGGTTTCAGGGAAGTCTCGGACAGTGGGCTTCATCGATTGTCCCTAGAGGTTCTTCTGTATCAGGAGGGCTACATTTCTATCAT
>NC_068994.1:52560828-52564389 GCF_001194135.2 Octopus bimaculoides | reverse complement strand
ACACACACACACACACACACACACACACACACACACACACACACACACACACACACACACATATATATATATGCACCACCGTGTTATATATATATATATTTTTATATATATTATGTATGCATGTCGAGTGGAGGCGCAATGGCCCAGTTGTTAGGGCAGCAGACTACAATGTAGACGACGACGATCTTCCCCAAGGACTTGTGTCCTACTTTGAATTATCATACATACAATGCGTGCTGGCTAGAAGAATTAGACAACGAAGTACTTTTCCTTTGTTTTTCATTGATTGTTGGAATGTCAGCTTTAGAACAGAATCGGATATGCCTCGCAATAACAACCATTTAGAGGGATATCACAATGCACTACTACGTTCTTTATATGGAAAATTAATTACTGCATTGAAAAGGGAAGAACACTTGACACAACTGAGAAAGGTTGAATTTTATCGTGGTGAGGTCTGCGAGACGAAAAAAAAAAAGCATAAAGATGTGTAAAGAAAAAACAGCTGGAGATAATTATTGAGCGATATAATCCCGAAAATAAGATGGATTTTTAACGAGCAATAGTTCATAACCTTCATTATTCTTGAAGATCTTAGTAAAACTTTCATGTTTTACGGTAAATTTTATTCTATCTTTATTCAACGATTTATATTTTTTCTGCTAATTAGAGTGAAATCACCAGGAGGGAAATAGACTGGTAGCCACATTACCGGGGTTCAAATTCCAGGAGTCAAAATACGGGGAGTGAGATTACCAGCAGTCAAATTACAGGTCACCCCTGTACATATCTGTTTGTGCATATGCATATATATATATATATATATATATATAAATATGGATGTAAGTATATACACATACGTATATATTCATTATATTTCAGTATTTAAATCGTTGTGCGTACGGGCGTATCGCTCTTTGTGTGTATATATATATGCTTATATGTTTGTATACATGCGGTGCACCTCTGTAATTGTACATCTGGATTTGTTTGCGAGCGTGTATATATGTACATGAATATGCATACATATACTCGTCAATAAATATATGTATATGTATATGCATGTGTATGTATGTTTTATATATATATAGAACATATATATATATATACTTATATATATATAGGACACACACACACACACACACACACACACACACACACACACACATATATATATATATATATATATATATATATATATATATATATATACACACACATTCATTTTTCCTGAGAGGTAAATTAAGTACGAATAATTTTTTCTCAATGAAACGATAGATCATTCTTAAGTAGTTGATCTTTCAGCGAAAAGAAAATTAAATTAGATATCATACTGAACTGCAATGTAAATAGAGATTGAGTTCATTGAAAGAAATTTAGCCGCATTTCTTCTAGGGAAATCAGACACACGCAATCACACATAACGAGAATGATGGACGTGTGAATAGATAGATAGATAGATAGATAGATAGATAGATAGATAGATAGATAGATAGATAGATAGATAGATATATAAAGAGCCAGCTAGCTTGCTAGGTGGATGGCCAGATAAATCTAAGCAAATATAACTCTAGTGACTTGCATTAGTGTTAGTCTTTCAGCGGTTTTAGAACCCAAGTTCTCATGTGAAAATTTTGTATCAAACTGAAGTTTTCCAATGCTGTGGTATGTAATTTCATTTTGTGAGAAACTGACACTCTTATGATATCGATTTTCTATCTATTATTTTAAAAATGGAACTGATGAAACTTCGTTTGTCTGTTTGCTTGTTCGTTTCCTTTTTTTGTCTTTGCTTTGTTCTTATTTCTTTACAATTAAACTCATATTCTTTAACTATACCTGCGCGAAGCCGTTAACTGTTTGAATCCACACAACGAAATTCCAACAATAAAACGCTGGTCATCTCACATAAATAAATTGTCCCTTTCTTTTGCCATCATTCTCGCTCAATCCATTTGTCCTTGACGCTGTAGACCGGTCATACATGAGTAAAGGGTGAAACGCAGAAGTATGAATTCTGTTATATTTATACGTTTAATCCACCTCATATTTCACCAAATGATCTGAATTTTTGCACATCTCAGTGAAGAAAATTTATACCTGGTTTACAAATTAAGGAGTCAGATAATTCGAAGGTATTTCTGCTTTTAAAGCCTAAGAGAGATGCGTCGGTTACGCTACCATCAACGGAACAGCCTACTCGTGAATTCTTTTTTCTACGCTAGGCACAAGGCCCGAAAGGTTTGTGAGGGGGCTAGTCGATTAGATCGACACCAGTATGCAACTGGTACTTAATTTTTCGACCTCTAAATGATGAAAGGCAAAGCGGACCTCGGCGGAATTTGAACTCAGAACGTAGAGACAGACGAAATACTGCTAAGCATTTCGCCCTGCGTGCTAACGTGTCTGCCAGCTCGTTGCCTGTATAAACAAGAAATAATCTTATCTACTCTAAGCACAAGGCCCGAAATTTTGGGAGAGGTGGACAGTCGATCAGATCGACACCAGTACGCGACTGGTACTTAATTTATCGATATCGAAAGGATGAAAGGCAAAGTCGAGCACTATGTTTCTTTTGTTGATTGTAAAAATGCCAAACGAAAATAAGTACTTCACACACTTTTTTTAAACATTGGGCCTTCGTCTGAATCGGCTTCCAAGTTGCGTAAATACTTCGTAGCAATCGCCATTCTTAACCCGCCATTAATCGTCTCTTTGTATATGTTCGTCGGCCTGTTTATGTTCTAAATACATTCAGGTATCTTTATTTATTTATTTATTTATTTATTAGGTGCTAATATGTACGAATAAAATTGGTTACGTGTGAGTAATCGCATATGACTGTTTCTGTATTTTTCCTATTGTGTTATGTATATTTATTTATTTTTATCACTATTGGAAATGCCGCCAATTACTGACTATTTTAACAAATGAGGGGAATGCCATTCTATATTTTGTTCCAATTATTATGAAAAATGTTATCCTAAATTGATCAAAGTGTCGGAAATGTACAGGAAATGTATTTCCAATGGTGAATTCCATGATTACTCTCCTACGGCGTCTCTTAATGTTTTTCCGTACGTAATTACAATGTTACTTATGAAATCACAGCCCTCTGACTCTCCCTATTAGGAAATTAATGGCTCATTAAATACATATGGAAATAACATTTGAAACAACCAAATGGAAAAATGGCACTACAATAAACATGAAAATAAAAAGCAATTTATATATGTATATACATGTGTGTGTGTGTGTGTGTGTGTGTGTGTGTGTGTGTGTGTGTATACATCATGTATATATGCACAAAAACACATACACACACATAATATATACCTTTTTTTACTTTCTTAATTTTCGATTTCCGTTTTTTAACCTTCCACGTTTTCTAGATGCTTCTTTCTCAATTTTTCGTGATCCTTTTCTCATGCAATTTTTAGTTTTTTATGATATTTGGTTCATGCCTGATGAATGACATTCAGGTATTTCTCGACATAAGAAACTATTAGAAGCACGTAAAAACATGTATCTATTAAAAAATATTTAATTCTCACAAGGAAT
>NC_068994.1:52556987-52559592 GCF_001194135.2 Octopus bimaculoides | reverse complement strand
ATATATACAAATAAATATATACATACAGGCATGCAGATACACATATAGATGTGTGTGTGTGTGAAAATCTGTTTGTGAATATGTACATGTACACACACACACACACACACACACACACACACACACACACACACACAAACACATACACACACAGATTAAAGCAAACACACTATGGAAACCCAGTCTCTGAAACAAATTAATAGGCTTCAATCATTTTTAAAATAAATCATTTCATTTATTATATAGAAATCAGAAATACCAACAGAAGTCTAATTAATAATCCAAAGTAATTAAGCGTGAGCGACATTTCTGATAATAGAGACTTGTCGTATGAACAGAAAGAAATAGAATGTTTTCAATTATACAAATTTATATAAATGAAATAGAGTTGTAATATTTCGTGTTTAAATTCTCTCTTTATTCTATTATACTTCTTTTCCCATTTCAAACGCATTTTCGAAATCAACGCATCGTTCGTAAATGGTTTATTTATACGTAGTAAAAGATACAATTTCATTTTCCATTTTCCTTTTTTTAGATCTGTGAAGGATATCCTAAACGCCTATTCCTTGTGGACCTTCAATTGTAAGTTTTTCCCGAATTTGTGATTAACATACCATAATACATCGAGCGTGGCTGTTTCCCTTTTGCTACAGCCAATACTATATTTAGCTTTCTATGTGTGTCCTTCTTCCTTTGATGGAAAACAAAAACTTGTGTTTTCGCAGGATATCCAATTACATAACAGTTATTCTATAGGGGATTTACTTTTTTTAAGTCGCACACGTTCTGATTTTGAAACTTTCCCTATGAATGAATTGTGCTTATATATAGAAATAGACTATTTGATAGTTAATTTCGGTGGATGGAAGGCGGCGAGCTGGCAGAAACGTTAGCACGCCGGGCGCAATGCTTAGCGGTATTTCGTCTGCCACTGCGTTCTGAGTTCAAATTCCGCCGAGGTCGACTTTGCCCTTCATCCTTTCGGGGTCGATAAATTAAGTACCAGTTACGCACTGGGGTCGATATAATCGACTTAATCCGTTTGTCTGTCCTTGTTTGTCCCCTCTGTGTGTAGCCCCTTGTGGGCAGTAAAGAAATAGGTATTTCGTCTGCCGTTACGTTCTGAGTCCAAATTCCGCCGAGGTCGACTTTGCCTTTCATCCTTTCGGGGGTCGATAAATTAAGTACAAGTTACGCACTGGGGCCGATGTACTCGACTCTATCCCCTTGTTTGTCCCCTCCGTGTTTAACCACTTGTAGGCAATAAAGAAATAAGAAACGTTATCGCACCGGGCGAAATGCTGAGCGGTATTACGTTCTGAAATGAATTCCACCAAGATCGACCTTACGTTTCATCCTTTCGGGGTCGATAAATTAAGTACCAGTTGAATACAGGGGTCTATGTAATCGACTGTCCCCCTCCCAAAAGATTCCGGCATTGTGCCTAGAGCAGAAACGAGTATATTTCACTTGATTAAAATGTGTGGAAGTATGAGAAACAATGCATCCAGGGAGTGACCGCTTTGTAATTTTTCCAATGTGAATCTGTATATCATTCAAAAACACAATGATATGTCATTTCTTATCATAATAACAATGGGCCGTGTGACATCCATGCTACTTGTTGATATATATACCATTTATTAGAATAAGGTACAATTAAACATTTTGCAAGCTGAGCTGAATCAACAAAGTTACTTAGAAAATGCATTTGTCACATGGAGAGTGTGAAATATTAAGTGTCATGTAAATATCTTCACGTGCAAGCAGTGCTTATTCTTCATACTAAGGTTTACTTGTCCATTAGTCTTGAGCCGTCACTAGTAACGAAAATTAATTAAATAAGTTAGATAAATTCCCTCGATATACGTGATGCTCGTAGACTTCACTATGAAATGGCTTCGTCCAGTCTATATCTACTTTATTGTCCAAGCATCTAGTAAATTTAATTAATATATTTAATTAAATTACGAAATAATTCACGGTTCAAAACAAATGGATATACTCCACAGTAATGCTTCTTATTAGTGGATGCAAACTTATATTGCCCAACAACACTAAATTATATATTTCCGTCACGTTGCCTTGCAAAGTAAACTCATTCTGTATAAAACATTTTATGAAGTAACCTATGTTTGTTAATAACAATATACGCGTGTATAAATCATTGTATGCATTGCCATCATAATTTAATTGGAGTACCTCCCTCGCCACCAGCTGCTTTATGAACATACATGCCATTATGCGTTGCATTCTGAGCTCCAAAATGATATTCAAGATCATAATCAATAGCTCCGTTTTAACACATGTTGCTTTAGTTAATGGCCGTACTGTTCCCATTATCAAAATTCCACAGCTTGTTTATTCTCTTAGTAATAAAATGCTTGCATTTTAAAGTGACAAAAATACGTGGATACATGATGTATGTGCGGTACTCCAGCATGGCCTTAGAACTGAAGCATGTAAAAGAATGAGAGAACACACACACACACACACACATATACGCATGTACGTATATGCACATGCATGTGAATGTGTTTTTATGTGTTTATATATATATTTGATATATATATATATATATATATATATATATATATATATA
>NC_068994.1:52546496-52556773 GCF_001194135.2 Octopus bimaculoides | reverse complement strand
ATATATCAGATAGAAAAATAAATAAATTATAGATACATGTCATATACGGAGAGAGTAAATTCTCCAGTCGCCAAAATATATATCGGCAAATGCTATGCTCATTTCCTTTAGAAAATCCCTAATATACTATTTCTCTCCCACTGATACATACATAAATTAATTGTTCAAAAACAGAATATTTTACTCTAAATTCTTTTAATCATTTTGTATGATGAAATGTCCTTCATTTTCCTGTATATTGCACGTGTGTGGTTTTATACTCAGTACATCAAAATGATTTATTATATTTTCGTCTTCTATATTTTGTTACCGGAGCTGAATTTTATCTCTATCTAAAACTGTATTCGATGGCTATTTAATCAACATGATTTTATTCGTTTGACTAGGTCATTTTGTAGCTGTTGTGAAATAAGTTTAAGTCGACTGGACAACCGTACATGTCTTGAGACAATTTTTCCTGAGTTAGAACACTGTCACGATGCTTTAATCAAAGTTGTCTAGTTTTAGCCTATTTAATTCTGGATGGATGATATCACATCCTATCTGCATTATTTTCTCATTAAATATACAGGCAATATTCTACTTAATGTTGAGTTCCAGGCTCTATTTCTCAAACTTTAACAGCAAACTCAATTCCCCTGAGTGTAATAGGTTATTTTTCATTTTATCGACCTTGGAAATTTAGAAATTAATGACGATATCTTCATGGTATATACACAAACTGTAAAGAGAAACCAGCGAAAGCTATAAATATTTGTCCTTCCTTTTACTGAATAGTCTAACCGATGGCATCACTAAGTAATCTTAAACACAGTATAATCGCTTTTGTCTAGGCTCTATTTCTGATATAATCGATTTTTTTTTTGAAAATAGTAAATTGAATGCATTTTATTTTATCGCTCACAAAAAGCTTTATTTTTAAACTTAACACTAACCACATTTTATAAAGAGGAACTTGAGAACACAAATCTTATTGATTTGATTTCTATAATATGCTCATAGGGAAATATTCTAGTAGAGAAACTATATAGTCAATTAAAACAGAGGTAACAAATGTATGAATTAAAGCAAATATCGATTCAACATCTCTAAAGAGGCCAATAAATGTCATAAGAACCGCTTCACCTCCCTAAATTATAAAACTTTCGACGAGAACGGATGAAACTAAACACGTTAATGCATATAGTTATGTATTTTTCCGTATTTGTCACACTACCACTTATAATTTTAGCATTTAATACTAACTTTGTCTTTAAATGTCAGAATAATATCGATTTGAATCGGCTAAACTAAACTGTACTAGTGATACTTATTTCATCCAAATCGTCAAAAGGAATATCAACGCAAAACTTGAATGAATTTCAGTATAGGAAAAACAGAAAATAAACAAAATAATGACGATCATTTACATGGTTCTCAAATATTTATATAAACTCTATTAAGTTTTTCTTCACATTTAGAGTGCTAATAAAGTCCTGGGGAATTTTCAGTAATATTGTGCATCAGACGACTAATTTATGAAAAAAGAGAACTTATTTTGCATCCTGAAAAAATCAACACAAAAATTTTGCATTGAGTTATTAGATGATTCTGGTGTTGCCTAGGTTTGATCGCTCTTTATCTAAAATAGTTCAGAGGAATAACTAATTAACAAAATAAAAATAATCGTATACTAATTGTCTACGCCATAATTTCAGATGCTGATTCAAGTCCGTTGCTTGAGGACAAATGGGATGCCTTGGTAACTTCTATACATACAGCCAGCGATAGCTTATTAAATGATAATGTCTAACACGACAAGTAAAAACGTCAAAAAGTAAAACAAAGAGGTAAAAATAAGAGCAAAAACATCATTTCACAATTGTACAGCTAATGAAGTAGCCACGTGAAGCTTCTAACAATTGGAGATAATTTAAGCATAGTTGGTTCCTTAATAGAGTAATGGCGTTAATAGTTCGTTGATTCCTATATAAATAGTTGCTTTTGATTGTGATGTTCTTTTTGAAATCTGAATCGCTTAGGCAATATATGATAATGGAGAGAAAGAGAATGAGTGAGAAAGAAGTGCATTATTGGCCTTGTGGGAATTGTATGAACAGCATGAAATAATGTAAAAACGAAATACATGAATTTTGCTTCACCCAGTCTAATAGGTTGTAAAAGGCAACGCCACAAACCATATAATGATAATACATACAGAAAAAATATACAGCCATGTAATGAGTTGGAAAATACACACCGATACACACACATACTCATATATGTGTGTGTACCTGTGTGTTCGTGCATATGTGTGAGAGAGAGACAGATGGAGAGAGCGTAAATGAGCACGTGTGTTAGCATGGGAAACTTATTTAAAGCATCAGAAACAGTTTATTTTATTTAATGACTAAGTTCTAATTTCGCCGATGAAAATCAAATCTTTCGTAGATATATATACTTAGGAACGAGATTAGGGAGTTACAAAAAGGAGAAATTTGTGAATCCCAAGAGGAAAATATATACAAAACCATAAAAAATATTAACATCGATTCTTAAATAATTTCATCACAGTTACACACGCACTTACACACACACACAAAGAAAACACACACACACACACACATACACACAAAGAAGACACCTGTTATTTTCTTGTTGCTTGCATTTGTAACTGTATAACATATTCTCTGCTTTTTTGTTTTTTTTCCGCTTTTGTTTGTCTTTGTTGTACATATTCGCTTACTTTCTCCCCAAATATTTAATGCTCTTAGCTAAGGTATTTGAAGCCAGCTAGAACCAATAAAAAGAAAACAGTTTCCTCATATATCTATATATATATATATATATATATATATATATATATATATATATACATGCATCCATCCAGACAGACAGGTATAGTAACATATAAGATATAATAATATATTAATATACTAAGATGTAAGATACGGAAATAAATTTATTTCTCAAACCCGTGATAATGCTATAAATAGCGTGATCAGGATAAATTATCAATATATTGCAAAAAAATACGTTACCGGCCAGCCATAAGACTCGAACTCACATCTCTGTGATTACGCGTCAAGCATTAAACTAAACTGCCCAACAACGAATTCTTCTGCAATTTTAGAACTTATAAATTTAGCTTCATAAGACGCTAACGTTAAATTCAACTTTACGATAAAAGTAAACAAACAAAGTTTGTTTTTAGAAGCGTTGAGATGTATTGTAATATACGGAAATAGAATTTAAATTGAACAGCCACAGAAAAGCACTAGCCTCATGAAATATTCAGGACTGTGAGCAGTAAACCTCAACATCTTACTTTGGCGAGATACACTCACAAAATGAAGTAGTTTGATAAAATCATGGGATTTCGAAATTTGGTGAGTATGATCTTGTTTCTCACAGAAATTTCCACAATTAGTCCGGGATTTTGGTTGCATGTTACAAAAAGTAGGAAAATATCCTAGTGTATTAATTTTTCAAGCCGATCACACGGAGAAAGATGTTCGCCTCCACTTTGGTTTTCCAAAATGGAGGCGAACATCTCTCTCTCTCTCTCCATATGATCTGGAAAATTGTTAAGACACTAGGATATTTTCCTACTTAATGTAACGTGAAACTAATGGTTGGCTTAATTCACAAATAAAGAATTTCTACATCCTCCAATGTCATGTCGAGCACTCATTTTGTTAGCCACCCTCCCAAACATTTGAAGTTGGCTTTGAATGTAACTCATGTAGCAGATAACAGATTTTCCGAGATTTACGGTATTTCGAGCAGGTGATATTTCTAAATAGGTAATTTGTGTAAAACACACCAACATATTCGTCCCGTATACTAACCGATTTCAGTTAATGCTTCTCATCCAATACATTTTCTTTTTCCCTTTTGTTATGGTTTACAATATATTTTTGACGATACCTTGTTCTATCACCATCTATAAAATTATATTTCCTCTAAAAGGTTTTACTTTCGTTATAATTATAGATTACCTTGAATAATACATTAAAAACGACACACATTAGCAACTTATAAATGCAGTTCTTTGGTTCTATTAGTGTTCGAAATAATAATACATGTATTTAATTGTTTAAACTGAGACATAATTATTATCTTTCCATTTATTAATTTTTGTTTAATTATTTAATTCACAGGCTACAAATTCTAGCGATGTCATCGATGTATTATGCTTCATTAAATTTATGTTATTGCAGTCAACTTATTAATTAAACTAATTACAAACTTTTAAACCGAATAATCATTTCACATTATACAATATTGTACATTTACACGTAAACGCCTTTTATATTTCTATTTTTCTCCCGTTTCATGTATACTTATTTTAAACCATTTTAATGTTAATTATATTAATTGATATTCTATGTTATAGTCCGATATATGCACTTTTAAACAGTTGCTTTATATTTACTATAATATATTTTTTTATATTTCATAAAATAATAACAGTGTCTGGCTATACAATATTATCATTTAAAAAAAAAAACAACTATGTACCAGGATAATTTTCCCTGATATGACCGGAATCTGACAGATCTTGTTATTTTAAGTTAAGTGTGTGTTTTGATTAGAAGACTCTAATGTTTAAGTATATGGTAAATTGATATTGCTAACCTCCTATAGTTTAAATGAATTCGCATTACCGTTTTCGCAGGGTACTACACAATATCGTGAATTCATTCATGTTTTATGTATTTGTACACTTTAGGTACTATAAAGTATTTTGAATGTTTTAATAAAACTTTTTATTTCTTTCTAAATTAATTTTATTTCATTCCACATAAATCTGGCCTTGTCATTATTTTCATCCTCTCAGGACTGACAAAATATTATACTGGGGCCAATGGTATTCACCACTTCTGCCTTCAGAAGTATGCTGACTTTGTACCTAAATTAAAATCTATAAATTTCTGTATTGCCCTTCTCAAACCTTACGTTCTGGGTTCAAGATTCATTTTACTAATATTAGCAATTCATTCCACTGTCATCAACGATAAAATATCAGAATAGTATTGGAGCCAGTTCAACTGACTAACGCTGATCCCTTTCATATCTTTGAGACTGCTCCTAAATAAGAAATTACAACTTAAATTCCATCGAAGACAGAGACCTGGCAGAAACGTAAGCAGTCGAAAATAATTCTCTTTAATATTTTTCCGTTTCTTTACGTTCTGATTTCACATCACACAAAGTCGAATTTCCCCCTTAATTCTATTCCGAAAACGATAGAATAAAGTTCCATTCAAGTAAGGGGATTGAATCGACAACCAGTCTACCCCTGAATTTCTGAAATCGTACGTATATCAAAAACGATTATTTATATTCTGTTGTACATTCAATTTTGTACATATTCACATTATTTCTTTTTAAGATGATACTTGTTGTAACATATATCAAATTATAATTTATAGCAATTGCATTTTCCACACGTACTAATTAATTTCAGACAAACACACATGCGTTTTACAGTCAATTCTTTTAAATTAACATATTAATTAAAATGCAAATTCTGTCTATTTTCTGTTTAAGAAAACTGATAAGCTTTAATTAATACACGAAATTTTAATAAATTTAGAAAGCATATTTCTTTTAAAAGAATAGCTTTCAATTATCTTTGTTTAATTGCATACTTCCATCAACACTACATCCTTGAAATCTATTGTTTACAGAGATTTCCATGAAAGGAAAGAGTGCATATAAGTTAGAAAACTTATGTATGCCATTCATATCATTGTATACATAGACTTACATCCGCATATGTGCGCATGTATACATAATATGTGATGTATTCATACATACGTGTATATATATATATATATATATATATATATATATGCAGACATACAAGAGGTGGAAATACAGTTATTTAAAAGGAAACACATACAATACTCATTTATTTGTATTAAAAAATAACCTACGATAAAAGTATAGTTCTGATAAATGAATTATTATGATTAATGACTCCGAAGATATCAAAAATGAGGCTAACTTATTTAACGCGCTAATACTCATAATAAATTAAGTATTATAACATTGATGTGATACTAACTGTATACATACACTTTTGCACCCCATGTGTATGTATGTATATATATATATATATATACATACATATATACATATATATATATATATATATATATATATATATATATATATATATATATATATATATATATGTATATATATACTCTTTACTAATTTTACTTCTTTCACTCATTTGACTGCGGGCATACTGGAGCACCGCATTCAGTCGAGCACATCGACCCCAAGACTTATTATTTGTAAGCCTAGTACTTATTCTATCGGTCACTTTTGCCAAACCGCTACGTTACGGGGACGCAAACACACCAGCATCGATTGTCAAGACACACACACACACACACACACACACACACACACATATATATATACATATGCACCTATATGACGAGCTTCTTTCAGTTTCCGTCTACCAAATCCACTCACAAGGCTTTGGTCGGTCCGAGGCTAGACTAGAAGACACTTGCCCAAGGTGCCACGGAGTTGGACTGAACCCGGAACCATGTGGTTGGTAAGCAATCTACTTACCACACAGCCACTCATATATATAACTATATATATACATATATATATATAATTAGATAGATATATCTTCCAATATATATTTATATACAGATATGTATGTGCGTCAGCATAAGTGTTAGTTTGTTTGTGAGCGCCTATCTGTATATGTCCGCGCGAGCGTGACCACATACACATATACATATCTGCACTTACCTATCTGTGAGAGCTTATACTTGCGTATGAATGTTTGCATTAATATATGTATGTATGTATGTATGTATGTATGTATGTACGGTGGAATCTATATATTTGTATATAGAAACGTGTACGAGTAAATAATGAATAATATTATAAATAGGAAAGCTGAAAGGTTAACAAGTAATTCTGGTATACGAAGAAACAGAATGAGTACATGTGTTACTCGAACATTAATTTATTCTGATCCAAAATAAGTTAAAAGAATAAAACAGGCTAATGACCGGTCTAAAAGCTTTTTATATGAATCGCTTGCGGACATATTGGATTATATATGAGATGACTTTAATTAGTTCGGAAAATTGTGGGAACATCATTATGAAGAGCTATTTGCAATAATGTATCTGTACTATCAGCTATCTGTTAGTATCTTTCAGTGGAAATCTGCGCGTACGAGAAGTGGAGTGGTGATGAATAGCTATTTGCTCTTCATAGATAATTTTACAAACACGTATATGACACTTGCATATACATAATAAGCATGTACATTCACAAACTCTCGAAGTCTCACACACACACGTACGCACATATGCGGACAGACAGAGGGAGGCAGATAAACAGGCGGAAAGAGGGATAAATAAATAGATAGATAGATAGATAGATGGATAGATAGATAGATAGATAGATAGATAGACATATAGATATACATGAAGTTATACGCATAAATATACACACACACACTCATATATACATACATGCATCAATATATATGTATATATATATATAGACCTTTTGTCGCAGTTATAACGAAATTGCTTTCTTATATCAGCTCGTATATATATATATATATATATATACACATGCACATAAAGATATATAAACAGACAATCACTCACACGCACAAAGCAGAGATATTGGATTTGCGTATGCATGTATATATAGTCACACACGTGTGTGTGTGTGTGTGTGTGTATTTCAATCAACAGTGTAGTTGAAGTGGTTGTATTTCGAAATGTATGCAGAAGCTTATGTAAGAAAAAGTCTATTCCTAAAAATGTGTTTATATATGTATAGGCATATATATATTTTGTCTTATATATATTTTGTAATGCATAAATTACAGCAATATTTCCGTGTTCTATCTCGCTTTTGTTTCCTTTTGTCTGCATCTAACTCTCGCTGAAAAGTCGAAAGCTAATTATTTCGCGTCCACCTGATCTCTATGACAACATAGTCCCGGATCTACTACGACAGAAATTGTTTTCTTTCCTTATTAATGCGACGACATAATACATATTTGCATTCATATTTCTCCTTTAGCGAAATATTTAACAAGATGAAAATTGTGAAAAAAATTCATATTTTATTAAACACACTTAGTTTTTCCGCATTGCTCTAACATATGTATATCTTTTATTTAAACTGCTGGAAATTTAATGAGAAACTGGAATATTCAAATGTCAATGTTGCCTTTTGAAAAGGGTAGGTTATCTATTTTCAATCGTGGTTGAATGAAAGCTCGTTCATATTTGCTTTATTCAATCACCCCAGAATGCATGGCCAAGATGTTTAATGTCGAATTTTCTATTATCTCGAAGTTTAATTTTTAATATTTTTGTCAAGCTTTTGGGTCTCATTTCATATAGTTCCAACGCGCAGAATTCACACATGGAATTCGATTTCTGTGATCAGCTCAACCTTTTTAGTTAATTCGACTTTTCATGTATAATGCATAACTTCTTTCAATTGTTTAGTTATTTTTGAAACACCATGTTTAAATATACAGCCAAGTAATTTTACGCAGAATTTACACAAATTGGTTTGTCAAATATTTAATTAAATTAATAAAATTAATTAATTTTAAAATGTTAATCATACAGAGTCTCCCCAATGGAATGTTTCATATTCTTGTATTGTATCACTAGTTTTCAAACTGCGTACGAAGGTGTCCAGCTGTGCATCTATATTTCTATATGTATTTATATTTCATATATTTTCTAATTCCATTTCAGACATTTTAGCCACGAATAGAAAACTCAAAAACGATTGAAACAGATTTTTAATTCATTTGCAGCAAAATAACAATACCTAATCAGCAGTCTGAAATTACTCAATTTGTAAAATCATGTTAACCACGTCTGTTTCGGAATTAAGCTGCAAGATGAGGATAAAACGTTTGTTCCTCCTGAATATTGTATGATATGTATTGAAAAGTTAAGACACTACGGTAAATAGAAGACGAAATCGCTATATTTTCGGATCGCGATCATGGGAAAAGCAGAGAATAATCGCGTGAATCGTTATTATTATTGCATGACAAAGAAGAAATATCAGCAAGAAGGTTTTCAATAATATATTCACAAGTCGCCAGAGTGGCTGTGTGGTAAGAACATTGCTTCCCAACCATATGGTTCTGGATTCAACCTCACTGCGTGGCACCTTGGGTAAGTGTTCTAATATAGCCTTACAATAAGTACTAAGCGTACAAAGAATAAGTCCTGGGGTCGATTTGCTCGACTAAAGGTGGTGCTCCAGCATGGCCGCAGTCAAATGACTGAAACAAGTAAAAGAGTAAAAGAGTATTACCATTTATTTGGAAGAGATAGACTAGCAGAAGGTCCTTAGACTAAACATATTCATACAGTAAGTCTGTAATTTAAAATATTTTAGGGTCTTCTTTGCTGTTTATCCATTTATTCTCTAGTGGTCGATAAAATAATCAATAATATTGTACCTGGTCGATTCAGTCGTCAAGTAGCCTATCCTACTAATTCTTGGTAGTCTGCCAATGTAAGAGGTCAATGATACTCTATATTACTACTTCATTGAAAGCTATTTTATAGTAATTCGTAGAACGCTTAATGTTAATGTAAAGTTGTGTATTTTAATTTTTCTTCTCGTGATTTTATACAGCAAAGTGTAGTCCCTATTCTTGCTTCTATATATTTTATTATCATTCGTATTGCACTCATACAGTAACATTAATGTGTCCTTACAATTTTCATTAGTTTTATATATATTGCTAGTGGTTTTTGCGTTGCGTTTAAAGTTTCTATGGAGTTATTTGCTTCTAACTGTCGTTTGTACGGACTTTTGTGTATTTGCACAATAATAACAATTTTGGTTTTCTTCTGTGACCATTCATTCTATCCTATTGGTTTATTTAATGTTTCTTCCAGTGTATATATATATATATATGCGCGTGTGCGTGTATGTGTGTGTGTGTGTGTATGTGTGTGTGTGTGTGTTTATGTGTACATATATAAATGGATAACCAACACCAACATATACACGCGTACATATGTATGTATGTATATATATATATATATATATATATATATATATACGTGTACCGCAGAATCCTTTGTGTTTTTGTTTTTATTTTTGCATTTACAATTTATTCTTTCACCTCAACCACGAGCTGGCATACACTGGTGCTTACAATTGTCAAGTATTACCTCTAACATTTACTTTACCTATATATATATATGTATGTATGTATGTATGTATGTATGTATGTATGTATGTAT
>NC_068994.1:52537722-52546382 GCF_001194135.2 Octopus bimaculoides | reverse complement strand
ATATATATATATATATATATATATATATATATATATATATATACATATATATGCATGTATGTATATAAGGAAAAAACCGTGCTGATATTTTCCTCTAGCAGCTTGTGCGCTCTAGACGACGTTTCTTGACAACAGTATGACTTTCAATTTCATTTCTTGGTTCATCTAGTCTGATCCATAGACACGGTTACAGATGTGTTGACATAACACCTATAACAGAGTGATCAATGGTGGAAAGGTGTGGTTGCTAAAAAGAGGAGTTAATTCGAAAATATATTCAATACTTATATTGGTTCATGTGGCAGCAACGTATATGTAAGAGTATATACAGTGTTACGATATGGATCAACATAAGTATTGACTATATTTTCGAATTGACTTCTGTTCCTTGAATTCTCTACTCCATGTGCTATGTCTAACACGTAGATATGCATATGTATGTGTGCATGTGTGTGCGTGCGTGCGTGTGTGTGCGTGCGTGCGTGTGTGTGTGTGTGTGTGTGTGTGTGTGTGTGTGTGTGTGTGTGTGTGTGTGTGTGTGTGTGTAGGCGGACCTCTACAGAGCATTTTTCAACTAGAATCCTACTCACGCGTGGTCAACCAGAAATTATGATAAACAGCAAGCAGTAGAATCGAACGTGGAACCACTTGGCTACCACATCCTAACCATACAATAAGGCCAGCACAGTGTAGCGTGTCATTAAGTATACTTTTCTACTCTAGGCACAAGGCCCGAAATTTGGGGGCAGGGGGCCAATCGATTATATCGACCCCAGAACGCGACTGGTACTTACTTTTTTCCACTCCGAAAGGATGAAACACAAAATCAACCTCGGCGGCGTTTCATTAAGTTCTTTTTTAATCTAAAATATGCTCAACCTCATTTTCTACAATGATCTTCCATCTATTTGCTAGACTTGCAAGGCCCCTCTTCCAAATTTCATTTGCCCTTGATGAAAAATACTCCTCCACTACTGATCTGACCCCGTCTACAGAATTCTTATTTTTTCAGTCCAGATGATTTTGATGTCTACGGAATAAATGTTAATCAGGTGGGGCAATGTCCGGCAAATATGGGAGGTCAGGCACCATTCAAACTACTCCAGCCTTTGGAATGTCATCCTCGCTGTAGTGTGGCTGAGCATTATCCTGATAGAAGAGCATCTTTCGTCTTCAACACAAAGACGGTCATTTTTCTTCTAGCGCTGACTTAAGCCGCTCAAGCTGCTCGCGGTAGATCACCTTTGTTATCGTTTGTTTTGGGTTTAAATTTCAAAGTGGGCTAAACCTTTCATATCCCACCAAACAGATAACAACACCTTACGTGGGTGAAGACCTTCTTTTGCTTGGAGTGCCGTTGTTTCTCCTTTCCTTACCGAATATCCTCGGCGCTTGACATTTTTTATAGAGAACCCATTTCTCGTTACCAGTGACTATTCGGTCCAAAACAGGTTTATTCGTGAGATATAACAACAAAGAAGAGCACACATTCACTCTGCGTGCGATAAACATCGGTAGCTTTGCGTGGAACCCATTGACCCAATTTCCTGACATTTCTGATGGAACTCTGGTGTCAATGAATGCTTGGACGACCAAACTTTTCTGCTATTTCCTCAACAGTTACGATGGGATTTTGTTCCACCAGAATTTGCAGGACGTCCTCGTCGAGCTCTACAGATATTCCAGTACGAATTGGTCTTCTAGGCTGCAGTTTCCGGCTCAGAATTTCTGGAACCACCGTTGACACTGGCTTACGCATATAGTCCGATGTCCATATACTACATTAATATTTTTCGCACTTCCCGTTGCGCTGTTGCCTTTAATGAACCCACAAAATAAAATATGGCGAATATGCTCCTTCGTCACTTCTATCATAGCTTTGAAAAAATAATTTAAATCGAACTGCACCCTTCAAAACTTGCAATATGAGTAAGTACAAGGTTAAATTACTACCTGCTTTTATAGTAAGTTGATGAAGGGAGTTTATCCAACCACCTCCGTCTTTTAGTTCATGCAATTCAAAAAACCGCATTATTTATGGGATGACCCAGCAGTTATTTCAAAAGATGAGTGTTCCCTATTTTCTTATACACATCATTTTCTAGCAAAATATAAAAAAAATATATTGAAAGACTTCTTTGAATAATCTATAACAGTTATTAAAACAGCTGTAACATTTTCGCGTGCCCTCTCTTTGTTGACACCGACTTAATAAGATAATTGTGTGTTTGTCTGTGTCTGTGTTTATTTGTTTGTGTGTGTGAGAGAGAGACAGAAGGCGTTTATTTCTGTGTCTATGTGCGAATCTATGTATATATATAGACATATGCATATACATATATATATATATTTTTATATATACTTATTTGTACATATAAGTATATATGTACTTATATGTATATATATATATATATATATATATATATATATATATATATATATATATATATATATATATATATATATATATATATATATACATACGTACACACACACACAGATATATATATATATATATATATATATATATATATATCTGTGTGTGTGTACGTATGTATGTATACATGTGAGTGTGTGTGTTTGTTTAATTGAATTGTTCCTCTGTCTCTCTGAGTCAGTGTTGATATTTTTGCTTTTTATGTATTCAATACGTTTGATATCCAATTCTAATATAGCATTCATCTATTGTATTATATAACTATTTATTTCGAAGTTTATTACACCCATTCAGCTACATAATTATTTAAATTACTATTCTTCTTATTTCTCTACAAATATAAATATTTTGATACTCATGAGAAATATATAAAAAGCATCAATTATATATTATTCCATTATCCAATAATCCACTGAAATTTTATGAGTAGCTTATAGTTCTTAACTATAAAAATGGTTTGATTAATATGGAAGAAATACTATGGCGTTTCATAATTTTGCTCATCTTTATTATTTAAATCTATTGGCAAAACTTGACCAATTTTACAGTAATTATTTTCGGTTTCTATGCAATTTTGATTCAGTTATAAAGTTGCTATTACATAATAAATGTATGTCTAGCCCTCGGAGTCGGTTGAGCACCGAAGAAAATATAAGGAGATAGTTATAAAACTTTCTTTAATTTCAAGTGTTCTATACTATCTATCGTCTAGTCGTTTCTTTCCGGGACGGCTACATTCAGTTTGGATATGGTGAACATAAATCGACTACAATCCTGACACAACCAACTCTGAGATTACTTCTCTTCATAACAATCGTGTTTTTATCTTTAGTGTAGATATAGAATGAAATGTGTATGGTAGAGGACAGGCCAAAGTTATTTTGTCTTTTTTTTTACAGTATTTAGAAGAATCCATATGAATTAAGATTTTATAGTCATCCAAAATTGACTGTAAACAATAAAAATAAAGCGAATAGAGAGGACAAAAATTGCTGCAGAAAGACATCTGTGGCCGCGAGAAAGGGATTAAATGATAATGTAATTAAGAGTCACTGATTAGCCAATACCATCGAGTCCTGTATTTGACAGATAATTTAGTTTACAATCCCTGAAGGAATGCGACGTAAAGTGTTAGATGAAACAACGTAAAGCATTTTCCCAACATTCTTTAGATTCTACGAGCAATGATACAATAATAATAATAATAATAATAATAATGATAATAATAGTAAATGCCCTTACACAGTACCACGCAGTGGCTCTCATGGCTTCTCAACTCATTGGAAGTGTTAGGTACATTGTCTTGTCTTGGTATAAAACATGCGCTACAGCAAAGATTCTGCTCCGTACGACAGATTTCCTTGTCAGCTGTTTCACCTTAACCAGTTGAGCATGTCCCTTGGCGGCTCATGATATGTGCATCTCTGATCATGAGCAGAAGTAGTAGGGGAGCACCATAGCCATGTGTTGAAAGAATACTTTGGAGTTTGGATAATTCACCTCTGGAAACATAGGCATTTCGTTCAGAATCCTTAAACAACCCTTATTCATGGACCTTTTGAGTGGGATGGGCTACGCAACCTGAAGATAATTCTAACTGAGCCCCGTCTGCAAGGTCATGCACTGTTTACCTTGATATGAGATCACCTTATTGTGCCCATATGGTTGTGACGGATGTGCCTGGTGTGCCATTATCAGACGGATAGTCGTGATGGGTATAATGAGCTTCGTATATTTTACCCGAATGTCACTTTGATGGCATGTACCGCTCTCACACTCAATAATAATAATAATAATAATAATAATAATAATGATAACAATAATAATGTCTTACATTATATAAGATATCGTAATACATTTCAAGTATGCAACATAATTTTTATTCAGTATCAAATCTCTTATATTCTTTTATTTCAGGAAAATGTTTCAGACATCCCAATGAATTAAGGATGTTTTATAATTAATAATAATATTCACATTCCATTTCTAAATTCTCACAATAATAGTGCATATTAAACAAACTGAAAATGGTTGTAAAGTAGATTGTATGATAGGAGCATTCACTTTGAAACTACTGGAACGCAGCATACCGAAATGAATATATTACCTCTCTCAAGCAACAACCTACGTACGCTTTCTTCGTTATTACAACCGTGTTTATGCTTTCTCTTCTAAATATGATTTTCGATTAAGTTTTTAAATGGAAACATTATATTATATGTTTAATGAATAAAGAGTAACGAAAAAGCACTCACAGTATATCAATTTATTCTAGCAAAATTTCCTCGAAGGATGTGACTATAAACACCAACGGAGCAATTCAGTTGATTAAATGTTTATGTTTAGCACATTATATTATCCTCTGAACAAAAGCGATTTAATGGCAGACTTGGAAAAGAGCACGCATTACTTCTTCTACAGATGGACATGTTTGAAAACATTAAAAGTCTTTATGAAATATTTACTTTAATCCTTACAAAGTGCAACGAACAAGAGCAAGATAAATACTTAGAAGTAATATTTCTTAATATGTAAATAGTTTATTTATAGATAAAGGAGAATAGTTAATCTTCCGTAGTCATATTATTAAATCTGTTTCAGTTACTTCAATCTTTATACTGCAGGTCGAATGATAAGTACACGGCAAATAATGAGATTATCACATAAGTGGTTAAAAGAAAATTTTCCTTCGGAGATGAACTTGAGTTTAAAACAGTATAAATCTCAATTCGCTACCTTAATATACGGTGTTCAAATTCTATCTTGGGTAGTTAACTCCCGTATTAAATTCGGAAAGCTATTAGCATTATCAATTTTTTTTTATTCCTCTCATGAACGTAGTCATTGCTGACATAGACATTAATATGGTAGGATTTATTTTTCTTGTTTTTGTCTATTTGTAATAGGTAGTGGAATCCTGCAGATGTTCATGTCAAGAAACAGAATATAAACTTATAAAATGGTAGAGATACAAATTAACATTTTCTCTTCCTTTTACCTTTCAAAAACGTCAATTGAGTTGCGCTCGCCATAATATACGTATACACTCGCATAATATACAGCAATTCTTACGTAATTGAGATAACTTGCTCCGTTGTTGTAATAGCTAATTACAGATATACTTAAAATAAAACATCTTTGTTATTGCTTATTTTAACAAGATCGTAACAAGTAACAGAGCCTCAACACTACTGATTCTTCAAAAGGTTTTGGACTCAAACACCTCTCACGTTTCACTCACGACGATCTTGCATTGGGTAATGGAATGGTTAATGGTATGTTTCGCTTACGTTTAAGAAAGGAAATATCTGTATCGATCATAGTAGTTAGGACGCCTGGATTTCACCCAAGTGACCCGAGTAAGTGTGTGTATATGTTTGTGTGTCTGTGTTTGTCCCCTCAACATAGCTTGACAACCGAAGCTGGTGCGTTAACGTCCCCGTAACTTAGCGGTTCGGCAAAAAAGCTCGAAAGAATAAGTACTACGCTTACACAGAATAAGTCCTGGGATCGAATTGCTCGACTGAAGGCGGTGCTCCAGCATCGCCGCAGTCAAATGACTGAAACAATTAAAAGAGAGTAAAACAGAGTATAGGTGAACATAGGAGCGTGAACTCATAATCTGTGTGCAATTTTGAAATTGCTTTACCAAACCATTGATATATACTGAGTCATCACTATCCGATGCACCATTGTGGTTGGTGGAATATTCGGTGATTTTCAGATGTACAATGAGTCTAAACGTTGACTAATATAAGAAAAGAAGCATCTGCTCTTAACTGTTCACCTTTTTATCCTACACAGGTTATAATGCATTTCATGCAGGGAATTCGGTGTTGCTATGTATGCAACGGAGCACACACGCATCCGCTCGAAATATAAATATGTGTGTACATGCGCAATCATACACAAACGTACACACGCACACACACACACATACACTCACACGTGTATATATATCTAAACACAGCTACACACGTAATTCGGTAAAAACTGATTGTGGTTATCATGCTACACTTCCGGAACTATTAAATCCGTATTGCATGCAAAACAAATTCTTAAATCCTAAAAGCCATGAGTAGAACATTATATGTATGTCTGTCTGTGTGTATGCGATTTGTGCTTGCGTTCAATCTTTCATATACATATACATACATACATATACATACATATACATACATACTTATATTCATACATTTATACATATGTGTGTGCATGCACATATATATACATATATATATATTCATATGTATATATATTAAGTATTATAGATTTATATGTATATATTACGTATTATAGATTTACATATATATGCACACACACATACACATAAACATAAGTATATAGTCATACATATGTACACAAACATAAACACACACACACAAAAGCACACAAACACTCACACATACACATGCACGTGTGTGACTGTGTGTGAGCACATATCAGTATGTTAATGTATAACACGCCAATATATATATATACACACATATATATATATATATATATATATATATAAGCATGCATACACACACACACTCTTGTATGAGTGTATGTATATGTATATGAATGGATAAACAGAAGCACGTGTGTGTATGTATGTGTGTGTGTGTATGTTGTATGCTGAGCAAAGTGTCCAGGTAACGGATTTTGTGAGGTGTGAATGAGAAATGTCATGTCTCATGATGAATAACAATCAGTAATATGGAAAATAATGGAAAATTTTTCTGCACCCTTTGTCAGCCACAACAAGTAAATAATGGCTTTGCTTCATGTGAAGGATTAAACGACGACAGAAAAGAGTCCAGCACATCGTTAAGTACAATTCAAGAAGCTACAACAAGAAAAAATTATGAATAGAAATGTTAATAATAATAAACGTGCTAGTAGTAGTAGTAGTAGTAGTAGTAGTAGTAGTAGTAGTAGTAATCGATTGTGCATTATACACTACCATCAATAAACTCAATATATAGACACTCATAAATACATAGATATGTGTCAGTGAAAATACGTATATATGAATCATCATATATGTAACATATACGCATGGAGTCACCATGGTCCAGTGGTTAAGGCTGCGAAGTCGCGGTCATAGGATCGCGTTTTCGATTCCCGTTCCGGGCGTTGTGAGTGTTTATTGAGCGAAAATACTTAAAGCTCCACGAAGCTCCGGCAGGGGATGGTGGCGAACCCTGCTGTACTCTTTCACCACAACTTTCTCTCACTCTTCCTTCCTGTTTCTGTTGTACCTGTATTTGAAAGGGGCCAGACTTGTCACACTCTGTGTCATGCTAAATCTCCCTCGCGAACACGTATCTGTGGAGTGCTCAGTCACTTGCACATTAATTTCACGTGCAAGCTGTTCCGTTGATTGGATCAGCTGTCTCTTGTCGTCGTAACCGACAGAGTGCCGTAGAGTAGAATATATACGCATATGCGAGAATATGTGTGTGTGTGTGTGTGTGTGTGTGTGTGTGTGTGTGTATGTATATAGAGTCATATATAACATAACATATTCATACATATATAAATATATTGATTCACACCCGCAAAGAGACACACAGACACACACACTAACAGACATACACACTCGTACATATACAAATATATATAACTATATATATGTATATATACACACATATATGTACACACCCACACTCATACATAAAAACACACATATATACACATACATGCATATATATATACACACACACATTTCTTTCTTCATTTCTTCATATTTCTTGCCAGTGCTGTAATCGGTAATGCATATTGTGTCAAAGAGCTATAAAGAAAAATGCCACGTTGAAAGTTATAAGTGGATGCAAAGGGTTAAGCGTAGATTCATTCCTAATCCGACATTTTAAACACTTACATCTAATAGATTTGTACGCGGATATCGACACCATATTTCAATAGAAAAAATGTTCGTATTTGAGTGCTTAGAAACTTCTTAATACCTGACTACACTTGACTATATGAAGGCCTGTCAGTGAAACTATAATACTGTATAAAGCAGTGCGGAAGACATTCTCTGGAACATATCGAGTATGCCATGAATTATAGTGCCTCGTCAAAGTTTCAATTTTATACATTCGGATATACAACGATATTCAGTTTCATATCTATCTATCAATCTATATATCTGTCTGTCTGCCTGCCTGTCTGTCTGTCTGTCTGTCTGTCTGTCTTTCTCTCTCTCTCTCTCTCTCTCTCTCTCTCTCTCTCT
>NC_068994.1:52535591-52537586 GCF_001194135.2 Octopus bimaculoides | reverse complement strand
ATATATATATATATATATATATATATATATATATATATATATGCATGTGTGTGTGCGTGATTAATATATATGTGTGTGTGTGTGTGTGTAGTGGCTGTGTGGTAAGTAGCTTGCTTACGAACCACATGCTTCGGAATCTTAATGTTAGTAGCCTGCGCTCTAAGAAATTTGCCCAAGACACCCGAAGAAGGCTGGAGGGTATATCAACCGGAACGTTGTCTCAACAATAAGCAAGATGAGGACAAATATCCGTTGAATGTATAGAATGTAAATAATGTAAATAATGCACATAATTCCTCATCTTCTAAATATAGAACTGGAGGGAGCATTCACTCGATGAAATAAGCACCACTTGACCATTGGAGGTTTTGTAATTGACCATCACCCCACCAACCAAAATTTTCGTGTTTTGTGCCTATAATAGAAAGATTATTGTTACGACCGTATACAATTAACCGTTTAGTAATGTCATGAAGAACAAAGGAAAAACAATATTGCTATTTTATATAATCCTGGCAGTAGAATGTAATAAGATTTCGCGAAGTTTACCTCAGTTGATAGAAAAAACCTAGACAACCAGTACCACTTGCGGTATGTAGGCATATACCATATTTCAGAGGCAGGACTATCTACTATAGAAAGAATTTATTATGAGGACATTAGAAACTTAGAATACAGAGTGAAATCCAAACAATAACTGAAACCAGGTACCTTAACAATGACACGTATTGGGAATTTTCATGTAATATGAATAAAATAATGTTATTATGGAAGAGGATATTAATAATTCATTAATGCAAATCCGTTCTGTATAATTTTGTTAATACGTTTATTTAATCAACACATATTTTAGAAGTAACGTCAATTATTTAATTTCTCTAAACAACTTATACACTTCACGCTTTATGTGTATACACACATATGAATTTCAGAGAAAGTGTGTGTGTGGGTGCGTGTGTAAGCAGGGGGTATGTGTGTGTGTGGGGAGTGCGTGTGTGTGTGTGTGTGTGTGTGTGTGTGTTCATTTGTATGCGTGTACTTGCGCTCACAAATCCTTATAAAAATACATTCAGTTGGTATGTTTGTATGTATAAAATAGTGATATAATTTGTACAATTGTAAGCTTATTATCCTCATAAGTGTATGTATCATATGCGTGTATTTAGACACACACACACACACAAACACACACACGCACATACATACACACATACGTATATTTGCTTGTATATATGGGTTTATATTCTGAATATGTGTGTGTGTGAATGTGTGTGTATTTGTGTGTCTGTGTCCCCCACCCCCCACCCGTCGCTTGACAACCGCTCTTGGTGTGTTTATGTCCTCGTAACTTAGCGGTTCGGCAAAAGCGACCGATGTTATGAGTACTAGGTTTACAAAGAATATGTCCCGGAGTCGTGCTCCAGCATGGCCGCAGTCAAAAGACTGAAACAAGTAAAATTATAATTATGAAAATAACAGAATATATATAGATACATGTATGGAGGCTTTTCTGTGTCTTCATGCATGCTAATGTATAGCTATATTTGCGATTGTAAATGTATTCGTGCCAATATAAAACTCCTACACATTGTTCAGTAAAACCAGCGAGATCGTATTTCGAGCTAAAAAAAAAAACACATTTCAACGTGTTGTTACTTTCGTTTCCTTTCAATTTATGTTCCTTCACTCGATCATCTGACTCACTGTCAATAAAACTACACTTTATTTGTTCTCATCACGTTGAAATATAAAATGTTACATAGCACATATCTCTAGTTATTTCATAAACTGTTTACTCTCCCACCATGTTTGGATTGCGTATTAGATAACCACGTCATATGATCTTTAGGCATTTCTTTTTAGAATTAATCAAAATAATATGCATGATTTGAATTTAGCAAATCCATGCGGTATATATATATATATATATATATATATATATATAAATCTGTGTGCGTACACACTTGTATATACATATACATAGATACATAGATA
>NC_068994.1:52522942-52535530 GCF_001194135.2 Octopus bimaculoides | reverse complement strand
ATATAGATAGATAGATAGATAGATAGATAGATATACATGCATATATATGCAGTCATCTGTGCTTATGGTTTTGTGAGAAAGTATGCACGTATAGATGTCGCTGATATGTTGAACATTGATATGAGGTTTCAAATTATTCCTGTTTATGAAAATATATTTGCGTGTTATACGCGCAGTCCGAAGACGTCTCCCTCTTAATATGTTGTAAGCAGTTAGTTGTAAGCTGTTTCATACTGTAGTAACACATCAGCGGTCTTTCTAGATGTCTCGCTTCATATCTACACAGTATTAAAAGGATAGATCACAGAAATCTTTATTCTTTCCAATTGTCTAATCAATGTTGATTTTTTCCTAATTGTAAATCAAATTTCATATGTTGAAAAAGTTTTATGTTTCATGATGTACTGAGAGTTTTTACTTTATGTAGAACCATGTCAGTGTATGCGTGTAATAAATTTCGTTACGCCAAGTAAAATATATTTGTATAAACATGTAACTCTTTTTGTAAATATCAATTCGAATGCTTTTTTCAACAATTTTCAATATTTCAACTGCTTTTATTGTTTATCCCTCCAGTTTCAAATTTAAAATTAATCAAATTTGTGTTAAAATATTAGAAATTGGTACTTGAGCTCGGAATTCAATTAAATCGAATTCAATCTGATTAGTGATAATTATATAAAACTAAACTAAAAATATAATTACTGAAATTAAATTTTAAATATTAAAGTTAAAATTAATTTCAAAAATTTAATCATTTCTGGACAATTGTGACTTTAACATCAACTCTGCATCTACTGAATTAGTTACAGGATGAAAAAATTCAGCTATCAATATGCATAAAAAAGGAATGTAACTCAGAAATTCAGAGTAACTGTGCAATAAATTAGGTAATAGTCAACACTCGCCTGCAGGAATATATATGCAAATGAAACATGTAGCACTGCAGATTCCTAGCCTTACTTAAAGTATAAAATTTTGTGGCTTAAACATGAGGCCCGATATTTTTCGAACAGTAGATCAGGTGATACAATTGATATTATTACTTGACTAGCAAATTATTTTATTGAGCCCCATTGATAAAATACAAACTTGATCCCTGTGGGATTTGATCTCAGAAGGTAAAGAGCTGGACAAATGCCACGATGCATTTTCCGATGCTTTACCAAGTTACCTCGCGCATCGCCTTCAATCGAGCATTAATAAAAATATAATTCGTAATTCAAGACAGTATTTCCTTTATAACATAGTCATCAAAGTAGGCTGAACACAAATCTTAATGGTAAAATATGGCATTTTAGAGTGTTATATCAATCTTAGGAATAAGTTTACTAAATAATCTTTAAAAACAACATTTGTCTATTGATCGCAACATGGGCTTAACAGATTATCAGCAAATCGGTATGTTTGTAATCCATTTGTAGCGACATACTTCTGTCAATGAAACCAAAATTTACGAATTGCATGAATCCAGAAGCAGACTTGCAAATTGTGATGAGGAAGAAAGTTCTATGTTTTTAAAACTTCTTGAAAGAGAAACGGGAACAAAGAAGTCATAAAGTTTTATGTTCACAATTGTGAATAATTTCACCTCATTTAGTTTGTTTTAGTACTCTGTTTATATTTGCATTATATGCACCGAGTCAAAACTTTTATGTTTTAGTTGGATTTGTCCATTAGCATGGTCGTTTGTGGCTCATATTTTTTTAAGATTTTAATGAGAAAATTGATTTTTTTCAATATTTAAATCTGATATTTCTTTTGTCGTAGTGCAAGAGTTAACCCAGTATTTCCAAGGTGTACGGATTATTGAAAACGTTATGAAGCATTACTTCAGAATATTTTGATCATCAGTCATTTCACGATCACAGCATAAATTATTTACAACGGTTTCTTCCTCCACTAAGGAACCTGATAAAACTTCAATCCAATATATTAAAATCGAATTCAATAAAAATATAACAAATATCCCTTTTATCATTTAAATATTGAAATACATCTCGCTTTTTCAATTGGAGATTTAAAACGATAACACTCAAAAACCTTGAAGGATTGTTTACACAAACTATTAGTGCAAAACATTCATTACAATATTGAACTCATCGACCACTTCGCACAGTATTTTATATTACGATTCACGTGGCATAATATGACAGAGTAACTGATGTTATATGACAAAATAATATCTCACGATTCAATATATGATATAATACCGCGAGATGCTAAATATATTATCACTGAGATTAGTGTGATACATAAAATTATATGAATCGCTTGCACGTCGGACAAAATGCCTAGCAGCATTTCTTCCGTTTTTACTTTTTGAGTTCAAATTCTATCGAGGTTGAATTTTCTTTCACCCTTTCGAGGTCGATAAAATAAATATCCCTGAAGTCGAACTAATCGTCCCCACACAATGTCAGGCGATGTGCCTATAAAAGAAAAGATGTCTTTTTTTTCAATACTTTTGCACATACTCTAACATTAAGCATTACGTTTACAGTAACATTCTCTACTAGGGAATCCGTAGTGTGCATGTATATTGCCATACAGTGAATCTATGCGTTCTAACGAACTTTAATTCAAGTAAATGATATTATTCTATTTGTTATTAAGAATTGAAAGTAGAGCCCATAATCCTTCACAGGTCTCATGATGGGGAAGTATTCTAAACACGTACAACTGATGATGTCCATTTTGATATAACAAAGAATATGCCACGTAAGGTATTGAGTCTAATACTGAATGAGCAGCAAATATCAGGATAAGATACTCCAACCCTTCCGGTTCGATTTTCATACACTTCGTATATTTTATTAACACGGAGAAGGTGAAAATCCAATCTAACTTCGGCTGTTTTTCAGCTCAAAACTCCAAGAGTGAGAACATTCAATGCTCTAACAACTTTACCAATTGGCTTCACTTTCGTACAAAACAAGTATAGCTGTGACAGTGTGTTTGTGCAATTATCTCCATTATTGTCATCCCTCAGTGTAAATAATTACATTCTATTGAATGTATCTATATGTTCTAAGACAGCTGTTTAAGACTATTTTGTAACCATTATCTTCACACCTCACAATCCGCCAGCACATAGTTTTTCAAATTCAGCCAGCGTCAGCATAATATAAATTATTCAGGAATTCGGAATTTTTATAACTTCATTCTGACACAAACTGAAATAAGTAAGATGAATCTTTAATAGAGAAAGATTTCTCCCTCATGCAGATTCAAAACTAAGATTTTTGCTGTTGAATTCGCTGACAGGCATTCCACAGAGATCAGTGATTTCGTTTATAACACACGCAGTTTAAAAGCATGAATACAGAAATCATGCTACTCTAAAAATATGTAAATTGATATAGTGCTGTTCCGAAAGTGAATTTTCGACCAGCACAAGATACAACTCATTAAATTATAATGCTGTTTGTTGTATATTACATAGCACGTTGTACTTTTCATGGTAACACGGAAATTCAGTCATTGTAACGTAGAATGTAGGTCGTTAATCTGCAGGGGACAGGCTGTTTGTTTTCTGTGCTTTGTTTATGTTCTCTTTTTCATTTTGTCCAGGTTGTTTTTTTGTGACGTCTTGTACCCAGATATGCATCTATATATACATGTAGATGTAGGTATGTACATAGATGTACGTATATATGCATATACTCACATATTATTTGTATTATTATTATTATTATTATTATTATTATTATTATTATTATTATTATTATTATTATTATTATTATTATATATGACGATAGATAGATAGATAGATAGATAGAAACATAGATAGATAGATAGATAGATAGATAGATAGATAGATAGATAGATATGCCTAGCTATACATGTTTGTGCATAAACATATGCAGATATGTATACATATATATTTACACTGACATACATACATACATACGTTTATATATGTAAGGATGCGTGTTTGCATGTATTTCGAAGCTATGTATTTCTCTCTATAATGCCTACACGTAAATTTGGAGCATACAACTCCTACTCACACATGCAAAGGTCATTGTATATTTTGCTACGAACAAGTACTTACCATAGTTAAGATTTTTTCTTAAATCAACAGTGCCCACCACATCGTTATACAGTAAAACCGTTACAATATTCATATTATATATAATATTTCACAACTATATAATCCGCGCAGATACTTGTATCTAATAAATCAGTCTACACCGGATGACAACCACTCATTAAAAATATCCGCTTTAATGTTTCAGTAAGACAACATTCTGATGTATATACTTTATATTTCATATAGATTAATAGCAATGTTACACAACAGAACCAGCCACCTACACTTTCGATTTCTTTCTTCAGAAATGTTCATATATAGATAAGAGAATGTATGCGTGTCGTGTATGCATTTATGCGTGTCTGTTTCTAAAAGATATATACGTCTATGTGACATTCGCACACTCATTCGCAAGTAAAAAAATATAGCGGTGCACAGTCATACACAACACAAAAGAATGTATAAATGAGTATCTAGACCTCTTGTATGTACGTATGTATGTATGTATGTATGTATGTATGTATGTTTGTGTATGTGTGTGTGTGTGTGTGTGTGTGTGTGTACGTACGTATGTATGCATGTATGTATGTATGTGTGTATATCTATGAATATATATATATATATATATATATATATATATATACACACATACATATGTATATATATTTAAAATTATTTCCTTCTCATCAATATCATCATCATAATTATTATTATTATTATTATTATTATTATTATTATTATTATTATCATTTTATTAGGTCGTCAAGTATGATATTTGTAGAAAAGAAAAAAAAGTTTGCTAATGTTTTATAAATAAAATGAATAGTTTTATTCATCAAAATATGCACTCATATTGTCAATACACTTTTCCCATTTCAGCGGTAGCTTGTCCAGCCCGGAACTGTAAAAGCAAGGAAATCTAGAGTCAATAAAATCTTGGAAATGTTTTGCCTATCTAAAAGTTATCCAAATTCTGGAAGAAGTGGGGGCAAGATCAGGTGAGTATGGTGGAAGATGGAGAACTTCCAACTCCAGCTCCTGTAGTTTTGCCAATGTCATTTCTGCTATGTGTGGACTGGCGTTGTCTTGCAATAAAATACGAGTGGATCTGTTGAGTAATCTAGATTGTTGTTTTGTATGTTTCTGCGTCATTTGGTCCCGTTAGCTGCAGTATACTTCGGCCGCGATTGATGAGCCAGGTTTAATGAAATCATAATGGATTACACATGCGCCAGACAACGAAACACACACCATCACCTTCTTTTGATGAATTTTGCTTTTTGGACTGTGTTTTGGTGTCTCGTGCATGAGTGCGTGCCTATGTACATGTACGGCTCCCCGTTTGTGGCTGCATGTTTGCATTTGTATCAAAAGTGAGAAAATAAGAGAAAATCCAATATTTTCTTTTCCTTTATTTCCATTATACATTATTTGTGTTTTTTCTAATTGTATAATTTTCTCTCTTTATCATGGGCATTTTATTGTTCTCTACTGCATGTTACTTTCAAATTTATATTGTTCATTGACTGAGTATCTAAGAGATTTAAATACACAAAAACATGAATGTCAACAAAGGCATTGATATATGAAACCTATTAGAAAGTCTGCGCTGTTTTTATTTAATTTACTATACGATATTTTATACTTGTATTTAGTGCGATAGCCTTTTATTTTAATTATTTCTTTAATTGCCCGTTGCATGGAAGCAATTATATTCCTCAACTCTTCAGAATTTACGATTATGTACCTGGCATTAATGATCGTTTGAGTTATTAGTGTTTTGTTGATGGCTTACTGAATCAATACATGTCTCTTCATTGGTCGCCATAAATTTTCTCTCGGATCAAGTACAATTTCTAGGTCAATGTAGAAAATGGATTTTATGGTCTTTTAACCTTTCAATGCAGAATTCACATGTTTTATTTATGTCTTGCTTAAAAACTAGTAAAATTGTGGTATTCATTTTTAGGATTCTTTCTTTTACTTTCTTCAGTCATTGGACTGCCGCCATGCTGGAATACTTCCTTCAAGAGTTTTAGAGGAACGAGTTGACACCATCACGTAACCTTTTAATGTCTGTAACTTATTCTATTGGTATCTTATGCCGAACCGCTTGATTATAGGTATGTTAAGAAGTCAACAGCGATCGTCAAACGGTCACGGGTGTCAAATACATACAGGATGGGCTTCTTTTAGTTTTCGTCTACCTAATTCACTCAAAAAGCTTTACCTGTCCTGGAGTTAAAGAAGATATTCAACCCAGGCACTGAATTCAAGACCACATGATTTGTTAATAAACTTCTAAGATAGCCACATTACATTTCTTTCCATTTTGGCTTCCTTCTCAAAATTTGAAATCTATCTTTCAATACAACGTAAGGCAGCATACTGGCAGAATCGTTAGTACGCCGGACTAAATCCTTAGTGACACTTCGTCCGTCTTTATGTTCTGAGTTGAAATTCTGCCGAGGTTGTTTTGCCTTTCATCTTTTCGTGAACGATTAAAACAAGTAACGATTGAGCTCTAGGGTCGATGTAGTTGGCTGCGCCCCCATCTTCGAAATTGCCGGCCTGGTGCCAAAATGTAAAATTCATATTTCAATACAACGTAAAAGTGCGCATTACACTAACAAAATGTTTGGCATGCAACTCATATTTCAATCCATCGCTTTTTGTATAACTGAAATGTTGACCTCATCACTATTTATGACTTCCTGCCAACTTGTTGCAATCCATCTTCGTTTATTTTCGTCTCCACAGAATCTTTTCCTGATCTGAAGAATATTTAAGTTTGAGATTCATGCATGGTTGACATTCTTGGTATTATTTCATATTATATAGTTTTCCGTTTAATAATAAGTTTATAGATTCATTTCTTAAACTAAACCTAATAACATTTTTTTATTTGTTTTTCTATTCATATCATCTATAGTCTAGTTAGAGTTATTTTAATGGTATATTGTTTAACATGGCCGCTTTTTGTTTCTCTTTTTTTTCTGGTTCATTTTTGCGGTCTTCACTCATCCTTCTAAGAAACATTGACGAAACATTCTACGCCATATTGCTTTGCATACTTTTCAAGTCTTTGACTGTTCGTAAAAAACGTATAATTATTTTTTTCCAAAGTGCACAGATCATCCAGGGTGTGTCGAATATTTTTTTCTAAATAATGATTCATTATGACAAATAACATGTACATGCTTATATACAAAAACCACAACCATTTCTTCAGTAACTGATGTGAAGTAAATGGGTCTTAATAATAAGTGGAACCCAAAGCTTTTGTATATATGCATTAATGCCGATTGGTTGTCGAAAGTGACGTGATTATGCATCGCTGTTCATCTGATACCAAACTGTGCACGATTTTACGTTGACTAGCTATTGCATAGGTAGATAAATATCATTAAATTGTTTTGTTTTTAACTACCTGGAACAATCCTACACAGAGTTTGTTAAATTCAGCCAACATCAAAACTTTATTGTAAATTATTCAGAAATTCAGAATTTTGGTAATTTCATTTTGACTCACTGAAACAAGCACGATAAATCTTTTAAGGGGAAATTTCTTCCTCATGTCGATTCAAAACTTAGATTTCTGAGATGGAATTAGTTGAGAAAAAACATACCGCAGAGATCGCAAATTTTGTTTCTTATCTCATAAAAGTTCAGTGTCTGAATAATTCACACGTCATAACTAAATTTCGACCAGCTTATGTTTTCCTCTCTCTCTCTCTCTCTCTCTCTCTCTCTCTCTCTCTCTCTTCTATACGAATGTGAATTTTTGATCAACACATACAAATACAACTTGTTCAATTATAGGCTTTGCAGCTTCCATATCCCAGAAAACTTTGAACACATTTTTTACTGATAAGACAGTATTAATGTGACATATGATATGCTATGCTTGGCGTTTTCAATTATCGATATTTAGCATGTGACGAATTTCTGCGCTGTTCCTATTTACTCAGTTTCACCCACAATTCTTGAATCGACATGATGCTTCAGTAGAATACACGTCGCTAAAGAGGCCAGATAGTGGGATCGAATCTGTTTAAGTTCAAATTGCTCTACAAACATTCGCTAAATGTTACGTTTATGCATCTGTTTTGCAAGATTCCTGATGTGAAATCATGTGTTGAAACAGATATTGTTATATTTCGGGATAGTCATTTATTTAGTTATTATATATTTATTTATTGTAAATAATCACACTCATTGTATATGCGTTCTTCACTTCAGACATTATTGTTCTTATTTTATGTCTTTTGTCTGGTAATCATCCGTCACGCAGTCTGTGACCTCTTCAGTGACTGTACATCCCACGCGTCACCCCCTATTCTATCTATTCTTGCATTTGTATTATTAATAATCCATTCTTGCATTAAAAAAAAATAAAAGCATATGTTACATGAAGTTTTTCTACAAAATTCACACGCACTAAATAGCAGATTTATCTTTTTTCTTTGCATTCTATAAGTAATACGCATATTTGTGATTTTTGAAACTATTTAAATTTATCAGATTTTCTCAATAATCACAATAAGCCATCTGAGGTTTGATCCGTAATGCTATTATTCTCATTTCAACACCTGTTGCAATGTGTCTGCGAATTTTGCCAAAGTTTACGTTAATCTTTCGTATTGTTTCCTCGTCTCACGAACCACAATCCTACCCTACTCCATACCCGTTCGCCTTGTTGTTTGAATGTTTACAGAAATATTTTAAATATTTGTGATAGAGACATGAAACAATTACAATAATAGCATGGCCTGTTGCGTATCTTTATTTTACATCGTGATTATCGGATATGCTACAATTATGTGTTAATAAAGATTTCCTCACGAAATACAAGTGCTCTTGGCACCCATATTTGATATTCATATAAGATTAGTTTTATAGTTGTCTCCTCTAGTGTAAACAAAATGTCAGTTCGAAAGCAAATGGATTAGATAACAATTAAATACCATAGGACGATGAGTGCGAAAATACGAATATAGAAACATAAAGTCAACCTAACGTAAACAGTGCACGCAAATGACCAGACTTATGAGCATATGTATACATACATACGTACATATATATATATATATATATATATATATATATATATATATATATATATATATATATATACATATACACATATATATATATGCATATATGGATACAGGACGCCACCGACAGTAAACAATATGAAATACGAAAACAAATGAGTTCAATGCGCAGACAACAAGGGACACAACTGGAAAACAAGACAAGAAACACAAAGAATGACACTTCATCAGTTGTCGGCTTTCTATCTACTCGTCATTTATTAGCCTACCAATGTATACAGTGCGTTTCTCTGCACTAGGTTTCAGGAAGACACTCGGCAAGAAAAAGAAACAGAATTGAAAGATGATGATGGTGACGATGATGATGATGATGATGATTATGATGATGTTGCAGTACCAGGCAGTGGCTCTCATAGCTTCTTATCTTAAGTGACTGCAAGTGTTATCATGTGCAACGGAACTCTGCAGAATGTGTGGAAGAAGATCGAAAGCATGACTCATATTGTTAGTGCTTGTGAAAGTCTTGCACAGAAAGAGTACAAGCGTAGATACGACAAGGTAGCCCAAACCCTCCACTAGCTAAAATGCCGTAAGTATGTATACCAACATACACCGGAAAAGGTAATGGACAAAAAGAGCAAGGCAAAAATCCTCTAGGACTTTGACTTCCAGACAGACAAGATATAAGAGAACCGAAAGCTGGATATGGTAACCTTTAAGGGGGGCAAACAAGAGTGCTTAATAATTGATGTGGCAGTGCCAGGAGATCAACATATCATCATGAAAGAAAGAGGAAAGGTTGATAAATATGGAGATCTGAGAATTGAGATCGCTAAGATGTGGCAGCTACGAGAGTCAAACATAAAGGTGATCCCTATTTTCATCGGATCATTGGGTTCAATACCACCCAAGCTGAAAAAAACATCCGAAAACTCTAGAAAAACCATACATTCTAGGTGTATTGCAAAAGTCGGCATTAGTTGGAACTGCAGGCATATTACGTAAAAATACTGTTTGTCTGATTTCCTTGTTGCGACTTGACAAACTACAAATCCCCGGTATATACAATATCTTCAATAAACAACCTCACGATATTGTATATTGTGCGACATCTATAACAACAACAATAACAACAACAACAACAACAACAACAACAACAACAACAACAATAATAATAATAAACAACCATTTAATAATAACTAATGAATAGAACTATGGGTCATACTTTTGGCAATATGAATCACCTCACAAACAGCAACACATGTATGTGTGTACACATACATACGCACACATACTTACATGTATGTATGTATGTTTATATGTATGTATGTTTGTATGTATGTATGTATGTATGTAGGTAGGTAGGTAGGTATATTTGTGTCTGTCATAAAACTACCACTTATCAATTTCATTACAAACAACGCAGGGTTCCACACTTCGACCTCTCTGAGCCTTGTCATTAACGCAACCAACAAAATGGCTACATTACAAAAACAAAATTAGGTCACGTCATTACAACCACGCTGAGCTCAGCAACATGTGTACTGCATCAGTCTCTGTAATTGTAACCGCTAGATGTCTCATTACACGTATATCTAACATTTCATTACGAGTGAGGCTGCAGGGTTTATTTAAGCCACAGATGAACTGTGTTATTACAGCCAACAAATGTATGCGATGCTAAAACAACCAGCGTGGTATTTAGAGCAATGAACTATTCGCTATATCATTAATACCACCGCTGAGTTCGCTCTTATAATATGTGAAACTATAATTATAAACTCTACTCAGGTGTTTCCTTCCAAAGAGAATCAGTTCACTACAGCCTCCGTTTAAAAGTTCACTACAATCAACCAAGAGCTGAGTCGTGCCATTACATCGAACTGTGAGTTGGAAATTAAAGTACTTTGTGTGTGCTGTTTTATTACAACAAATGGGCACATTTCGCTATTTTTATTATCCTTAGTTTTTAAGTTGTTAAAAGTTTTTAAGATACATCGGTATTTATTTCTTTCGAACTTTACTATAAATGTTTCGAATATCATTGTATTTATATGTGTGTGTATATATAAATGTATGTGTATATATATATATGTATATATATATGTATATATATATATATATATATATATATATATATATATATATATATATATATATATATATATATATATATATATATATATATATATATATATATATACATGAATATATGTATATATGTACACATATATATATATATGCGCGTAATGCATGCATACACACTTACGTGAATGCATACACCCACGCACACACACACACGAACACACACACACACACACACACACACACACATATATATATACCTATATAAAATGCAGAATGAAATATTATCCATTATATAAACAGTGTACGGTAATAGTTCTAGTGGTCCATTACTTTATATTTATGTTTGTGCATATGCTTTTCTATGTATATGCATAAATAGGTCTATATATACATGTGTGTGTATCTGCGCGCGCGTATGTGTAAACATTTGTACAGAAGTATATATGAATTATATGCTATACATGTATGTATATATATATATATATATATGTGTGTGTGTGTGTGTGTGTGTGTGTGTGTGTATGTATATGTATGAATGTGTGCATGCACATATGCATGTATTTAGATGTGTATATGCATGTATATGCGTATATGTATGTATTTATATTTGTGTACATAGATATATATGTATATACATAGACAAATATGGTTATAGACATGTATGTATGTATCTATGTATGTGTTTATCTTAATGTGTGTCGATGGGTGTGAGTCTATATCAGAGTGTCATGTATACAAACAGTGATGAGAAAGTTGATTTTAAATGTTCCTCTTAATTTCTTTTCATATTTGCAAACTTGAATCATTTCAATATTTGGCCGTAGTTTCAAAACTGACAAAATATTTAACGTACTTGGAGATTTTAAATCCGACATATTCAGATGCTAATGTCACAACGCATTAAAATCACTGTCATCTTGTTTCATTAAACATTCTCAAGAAATATACTTCGATTCAACACTAATGCTAGTTTTATTTCTTTTTTCATTTAAAATTTCACTCTAATCATTTATTGATATAAGACGTTATACGTAAATATTGAAGTTGTGTAAAATGTTTTGCCTTCAATAGTAGTTATGTCTACTTTATGGAGAAATCTATTTCGTTGTAAATAGAATGCAGCTACTTTCCCATTATTGCAGTGATTTAAACGAACAAGGGTACCGACACGTAACCGTTAGACCTACTAGATATAACAGCCAAACTTCACTCAAATTGCAATATATTAGGTGTGGCAGTGCGCTAAGAAGCTTGCTTTCTAACAACTTGCTTCAGGGTTCAGTCTCGGTGCATAGAACGTTCAGCAGGTGTCTTCTACTATAGCTTCGGGCCGACCAAAGTCTAGTGAGGTTGGTAGACGGAAACTGAAAGAGTGTCGTATATATATATATATATATATATATATAT
>NC_068994.1:52519012-52522676 GCF_001194135.2 Octopus bimaculoides | reverse complement strand
AATATCTATGCGTGTGTGTCTGTGTTTGTCCCTCCACCACCGCTTCGCAATCGCTGGGTTTTTTTTTTGTGTTTACGTCCCTGAAAATTAGCGGTGCCCTTCAGCGCGATACCCCAGCATGGTTGTAGTCTAATGGCTGAAATATGTCAATGAGAAAAGAAAAAAGATAATTGACGAATAATTCAGTTGCTAATGTACCGAATGGCGATATTGTCACTTCTGGAGACATTTCTATCATACATTTTCTCGGTCTTGTAGCGTTTTTTTTACTTCAGTTTAAACTCTGCGAGTGAAACAAACTTTATCTTTGCTATGGAGACCTGTAAGGTAATAAAATCGTGATGTTTTACTAGGTTGATGGATGAAAGAATCAGTAGCACGCTGGAAAAACAACATTATGCTATGATTTTGTACGACCTTTTTAGTATTGATTTCAAATATCTCACAATATACACTTTGTAGTTTTTCCATCAGTGATGGACGATATACTTAGCGGGTAAATGATACTGTTATAGTCATTTACATTGACTATATCATAGATGGCCGTACATCGTGTCGCACTTAATCCAAGGCCTGAAATCAGTATAATGTTATAATAGATAAATGATGCACAACCTTTCGGCTTCTATTTCGTTACGTTTTCAGTTCAACATCTGCCTTGGTCAGTTCGCATTCGACATTATTTAATCAATAAAATAAATATAAGTAAGAAAATGGGGTTTTGATCTTCATAGCGATATAAAAATCATTACTTATAAAGTTTATCGTTTATTTGTGCTGTTACTGTAATATGATATTGGTGAATAATACGACGAGCTGCTAGTATTATTTGCATGACGGGCAAAATGCTGAGTGAAATTTTGCTAAAATTACTGCCTAACTCCACCAAATCCCATTCTGCTAACCCAACCTCTGAAAGACAAACACAACGTCGTCCTACGTAAAATTTACCTGATAAAAGAAACTTGAAGTGGTTTTAGAAGGAAAATATTTAATCATGGAAATGTTCTGTTAGTTCTGTCCCGGGGCCAAGCAGCAACGACAACAACCGACCGTAATAAGATGATAAGAACCTTTGTCAAATATATGTAGTAGTTGAAGCAAACAACGCATCTGTTATGAAAATCTGAAAATGTAAGAAAGATGTTATTTCTACGTCTTTTCTTGAAATATGGTTAGATATAAATACAACAGCTCGAAATAGTTGAATTATCCTTAACATTTATTCAGAGTTCACTCCGGCTTTTGATCGAATAACTATTATCATACCAACAAGAAAAAAATAGTGTGAAATAACTTTCCCTGTATAATATATAGGAAATTATTTGAATATCAGAAAGATCCATTGATAGTATTGTAATTACAACCACAGGGTAATTTTAGCTGCGTAGAACAAAAACTATTTTAACTTAACATATTTTAAGACTTTGTTGTTTGTATCACAATATATTTAAATCATTAGAGTATGAAGTTTTGAAGAGATAATTGGCTGTTATTTCTAGTAGCTCAAGGAACCGTCTAGAAGCCTCTTTTGCTGTTTTACATTTTTATTACGTTCATCGCTTTTGCGCTGTGGTTGTTTCCTTTCTTTAGAAACACTTCACATATAACGTTAATTTGCAATAAACTAATATTTCATTAACCTTTAGACATCAATAATCGAGATACTGCGCCGTACCGCAATATAGGATTCCATTATACAAAAAGCCTATTAGATAGCATTGAAGCGAGGGTGAAAATAGCATAACGATATATAACCGATCAAATTTACTTAACATAACTTCCTTCAATAAACATTGATTTCTGGCCACGCTGAATATATATTATAGTTCAAATCAATTTTAAAACAATGACTAGCACCCATAATCTATTTTAGACGTTTGAAGAATGAGGTTGTTTACAGCACTTTCCTTATTTGGCAAAACTCCAATCATATTCTCGGAGGCTGCTTACCGCATATGGTTCCTATTTAAAGAGAATACGCCACTTTGGAGTATAGAAACGAGTAATCTATATTCAAACAAACAAACAAACATATATATATATGTGTGTGTGTGTGTGTGTGTGTGTGTGTGTGTGTGTGTGTGTGTGATATAACCTAACGTAAAATATATCAAGCAGCAGGCAAGCTATTCATATGTTGACATAACGTTTATCCTATTTATTGTGTGTGTGTATGTGTGTATGTGTGTGTGTCTGTGTGTCTGTGTGTCTGTGTGTTGTGTTGGGTTCAGTTGTTTACGATTACGTGAACTTATTTCGAGTGAAAGATCGATATGGTATCATTCAGATGCCAAGTTAAATATCCACCAGATAAAAGAGAATGGTTTGTGATAAATTTAAAGCAAGAAGAAAAACCGTTCCATACAATCTACTAGAAAATTTATATCGGAACCAAATCTCAAACCCAGTGGGATCGGATGTATTTGAGAATCTTGGATCGATTTCCGGTTGTCTTCTCCAATCTCAAAACTGTTTTATCTCAGCTCTGCAAGGAAATTAATATATGTCGTTGCCTGGGTGTAAGAATCGACATCAGTTCATGAATGATACTATACTAAAAAAAAAAATGTTTCTGACACCTAATATTGCTTAATGAAACTGAATCTCAATAAAAAAACAAACAAACAAAAATTATTGTTTAAAATATGGCGAAATATGGAGATATACTGTAGAATTTATAAATATATTATTCTGCATGTATGATATTTTTTGACTCTGAAAAAGCTTTCAACAATATTTTTTTACGATGGTTTAATTGGAAAAACAAGAGTAGTACACGTCATTTACGCTGGTCTCTCCTAAAGGTAGTTTGCGCTCACCGCTATCAGCATGAAATTATTACTTACTTAAAGCAAAGTCACTGAACCCATAAAGAATAAATGATATAGCCATGGAGAGAGAATAATTATAGAGATAAAATACACTCTAAATACATCTTTCGACGAAATGATTTGTAAACTCCAAATATCTTGTAAACTCCAAATATCTACCGCTAAATATTTACAAGCAGCGGTGCTTATTCAAATCCTTTGAATTAAAGCCAGTTATTTGTTCTGTTACGCTACATACGATTTATTGACATTACGAGTGGCTGGGATAGAAATCCACGAGGACCAGAAAAAAATCCTGTCCTAACAGAAGTCCTAAGAGTTAAAGAGAATAGCTGATGTCGCTGCCTTCCACGTAACGTGCGCCAAAGGATAGTTTCCTGAACACCAGGAAACCATATTGAATTTTTTTTTCTGAGACTATATATGTAAAACCTAATAAAAGTGTTGAGTTCTACATGAAGGAAAGTTCATACATATATGTGTGGGTGTGGGTGTAAGAGGAGAGGGTATCTGTGAGCGTGCGTGTGGTATGTGTGTGTGTGAGTGTCTGCTGCGTGTGTTTATGTATTTCTTGGAATTGCTAAGTCTTCATTCGGTGGGAAAGAAAGTACATTATGCATTGTAACTGCCAAAAGGAATTTTGATTCTTCCTACCGAGTTATGATCTATTTACTCACACACGCAAACTATACATACATGTAAAGACATATGCACGCTTCCTCGCACGCGCTTACACACATACACACAGAGGCGCGCACATAGACACGCACTCACATATATAGTCTCGTAGCTAACACAAGACATGTATATATATATATATATATATATAT
>NC_068994.1:52509900-52518875 GCF_001194135.2 Octopus bimaculoides | reverse complement strand
ATATTTATTTATTTATATATATATACATATATGTGCGTGTGTGTGTGTGTGTATATATATATGTATGCATTTTTGTTTGTATGCGTCTGTGTGTGTGTGTAAATATAGTAGGTTTGTGTATGTGTATGTAAATTTGCATATAAATACATAACCGTGGGTAAGGAAAAGCGCAAGTAGTTTTGCACATATTTATGATGATATCTGTGTGTCCATCTACTGGATATCATTATGAATATTTTATAGCTTTACTATATGGAACTTCAATTACTTAAGATTAGAGATTAAGAAATAGTAAAGTAAAATAGACTACGTTCGTTATTGCCTAAAGGAACCTCTTCGTTTTATTTAACCAAATCACGAGTAATCAAAATTATGAAGCACATATTGACCTCCACTTAACAACGAAAACATCTCAAATGGTCAGCCTGAGTTTTAAAAATTATGTTCAAGATTTCACGAAATGTCACAATGGAGTCTTTATAAAATGAATATCGATTGAATTATATAATCTTAGATACATTCTATCCGAAAGAGACATACAATATTTACATCCTGTACTTTTAGATACATCATTAGAGGGATGTATCGTCTTTGATTTAATATTGTTCTAAAAATAAGGCAGCGAGCTGGCAGAAACGTTAGCACACCGGGCGAATTGCTTAGCTGTATTTCGTCTGTCTTTACGTTCTGAGTTCACATTCCGCCGAGGTCGACTTTGCCTTTCGTCCTTTCGGGGTCGATAACTTAAGTCTCAGTTGCGTACTGGTTCGATCTAATCGACTGGCTCCTTCCCCCAAAATTCTGAACATTGCATATATTTATGCATGCATATATATACATGCATGCATGCATACAAACATACATACGTACATAAAAACACATGCATACACACAAATATACATATATACATACATACATGCATACATCCATATGTACATACATACAAACTGCACTTCATGCAATTTTATATAAAATGCAAATCTCATAAAATTTAATTATGTTGAAAATATAAAGGACTTTATAAATCATTTATTTTTATATGGATATATATGTATGTATGTTTGTATCGTTAGATAGATAGATTGGTAGATAGATAGATAGATAGATAGATAGATATATAGATAGATTGCATTTGTGTGTATATATATATATATATATATATATATATATATATATATATATATATATATATATATATACATATATATATATATATAGTGCCATATGCATGTTTGTGTATACAACTTACGCACAGGCAAACGTATATATTATACAGTTTTTATTTATACGTAAATGAGTTTGTGTGTAAATATTTATATAATTGCTGTATCAATGAACACAGAAACACACACACTCACACATATATGTGTAGGTGTAGATGTGTGTGTGTATATACATATATATATATGTTCATATATATAGGATTGTTTCTATGTATATATATTTACGTACATACATATATATACGCATAGATACGTATATATCAAATATGCGTGCGTTGTGAGTGTGCCTGTTTGTGCTTGAGAGTGTGTGTTTGTGCCTGTGTAGAGATATGTCACATACACGAAATGCTTCTTTGCATTGATTTTCTTTTCGTTTAATTAAGTTTCAATATTTTCCTTCTATTTCCAACCTACGGAAATAAGAAAAAATAACTGTCAAAATGAGGTCCCCATGGAAATGACGCATATCTACATTATTATTCATGTTAATGTTCCTGTATGCAAGCACCATTATAAATATCTTTCACTTCTCTTTCGAATTCTGGTTAAAATTCTCTCAGATTTATATGATGTAATTTTAATGATTGTCAAGTTACGTATAAATGTATTTATTTATTAATATATTTAAGCAGAACGATACATAAATTGCATTATCTACAGTCTCAAAGAAGAAAAATCATTTACATAGAGGTCTTAAGCGACCAGAAACTTTTGTTTCTCATCTTCCTAATCTTCAATTCAATAAAGCCCGAGCAGGTTTAATTTTAGGCACTGCAAAGCGGTGATATTTGACTGTTTTATTTTGCAAAGCAAACAAATGTTAAAGAATTTCCTTCTCTGCGCAAGAAGTTCAATTTTTTATTTATTTCTCAGATATACTTTATGTGTATAGAGAGCTGTTCGAATTCGTAGAAACACATACATTGGATTTATTGCAGTTTTGATAACATTTATCATTATTGTCATAACTACTACTACTCCTGCTCCCGCCACTACTACTACTATTACTACTGACACAAAAATCACAATTCTCAAAAATACTTACATTATTAACATTATTTACATTTGACGGATATTTGTCCTCATCTCCTTTGTTGTTAACACAACGTTTCGGCTGATATACCCTCCAGCCTTCATCAGGTGTCTTGGGGAAATTTCGAACCTGGGAGGCATATAGAGAAATTCCATCAAAAACTAGCTTATCTTTCAAACCATCTAACTTTCCTGTGTAGATGTAGAGACAAAGATGAGAACACAGGTTCGAAATTTCCCCAAGACACCTGAGGAAAACTTGAGGGTATATCAGCCGAAACGTTGTTAACAACAAACAAGATGAGGACAAATATCCGTCAAATGTAAATAATGTAAATAATGTACATAATGTAAATAATTTCTCATCTCTTAAATATAGAACTCTAAAATACTTCTTAGTATTCTTGCAGAATACAGGAAGGCAATTCTACAAGTCGACAATACGATCGTTAATTCCAATGTTTCCGTCTTTTAGGTAGCAGTTTGGATGTTGTGTCGGCTGCAAGAATGACCACAGGTGTAATTGTTTTCCCACTCTGCAACAATTTCTTCAACTCTCCGGCTTCCACACTTGGAACAGTGAGCAAAAATCTCGAAAATTACGCGGAACAAATAGAGATGCAATATTTGCTCACTGTTCCAAGTGTGGAAGCCGGAGAGCTGAAGAAATTGTTGCAGAGTGGGAAAACAATTACACCTCTGGTCATTCTTGCGGCAGACACAACATCCAAACTGCTAGCTAAAAGACTGAAACAATGGAATTAACGATCGTATTGTCCACTTGCAGAATTGCCTTCCAGTATTCTGCAAGAATACTAAGAAGAAATTATAATGATAATAATAATAATAACAATGATAATAATAATAATAATAATAACAATAATAATAATAATAATAATAATAATAATAATAATAATAATAATAATAATAATAATAATTGAGGAGAACTGATAGAAATATTAGCGAATCGGAAAAACTGCTTGAATGAAAATATCACTAAAGAAATCAGGGAACTGGACCCTGAAATTCTTACAGCTGTCAAGGAACATAATTTGGTAAGGGTACAGATGCGTGAAGCTGAAAATGGAGGCCGTTTAAATGATATCATTTTTCATACAGAATACAGAGGTGTGATGAGAAGAGGACTAATGCAAATTAATCTCAATTATCCCCTCTATCTTGAATTAAAATTTTATACACCTATTTGTAAAGATAGGGGCGCTATTAAAAATTAAAACTCCTCAGTGACTTTAGTCACGATATATGGATTTACGTAATCCGGTGGTACTCATAAATATCTATTTAGAGTATCATTCTACAGACATATTGTATATATAGTACGACACAAGAGAAAACAAGGAGTATATAAAGTTATAAATTATGTATATTTACACATCCTCATATATATGTATATACAGGATATATACGCATACATCTCTCTCTCTCTCTCTCTCTCTCTCTCTCTCTCTATATATATATATATATATATATATATATATATATATATATATATATATATATATATATGCACATATAAGTATGTGTAATTGTGTGTGGGTGTTTATTTGTGCATATACAATTATAAATTTAACTGTATATATTTAGTGGATATTTTTGCCTTTTGGTTGTAAAATTACGAACAAAGTATCCTAATTATTTATGTGTGTGTGTGTGTGGGTATGTCTGTGTGTTTATATTTTATGTATTAAAACTTATTTCTACAGGGGTTAAAGCCAGTTAATTATAATTATATTAGTTTATCTCACTTCAATTTCCGAGAACCTGACAATAGACAATAACCTATTGAATACATTAATATAGAATTGGTTATGTCTATATGGCATTTAAACTTCGCAGAACTTTATAATTTAGATTACTGGAGAGTAGTATTATTCCGCGATAACTGTCAGCTTTCCCTGTCACAAATGGCATCAAGCGGTTAAATAGTTTGTTCTACTGCATATCAAATAGGATATATAAATGCCAATGAAAGAAAGAATACAAGAATGTATCTGTTCCCCTGAAGAGTATTACATGCTTTTGTTGCTGTTTTTTTTGTTGTTGTTGCTGTTGTTTTATTTTTCATATTGGCTCAGCTTGCACAAACATTTGATCAAAGTAATCTTAATGAGGGCAAAATCGGCTACTGTTTCCATGAGTTATGTACCTCTGACTTCATAATCCAATGAAATTTGATCTGATGGCCCTTTCCTTAATTTTCTGGGGTTCATCTGAGGTTACTCTTGATCTTGAATTACTATAATGAAAGCCCTTCCATTCCTTATCACCATCGTAGTTCATCCAAGACAAAATTTTTCAACCAAACCTTGTTATCGTTGGCATGATGAAATATTTAAGGGGCATTTAGCTACTATATTTGATAGGTCGAGCGTGGACACAGAAACAGAGTGGTGTATATTTATTTTGCTCTCGGTTACATTATTTGGTGCTACAGATTAAGAGAATATTTCAGCTATTATTTGACTGTATTTCTTTTTTGCTATTCAATCAGAAGCATAGTATAAGAGAAAATGAGAGGACAGCAACTGCATGGAGATGGTTAGAAAGATGATAACAGTATTTGAAATACATCCAACTTGTAGCACACCTTGTCAAGCTAACGATTTCGGTAAGTGCTAAAATGATTGAAGATTGGTCACCTACGTATACTGTAGCAAAATAACTAGGTCGTGCTGTTGACTGAACCACCAGAACAATCATCATCGCAACCTGTGCAACATCTAATTATTTAATTATACTTAATTACATTGAATCTTAGCCATCAGGCTAATGTGGCCATAAATATACCGCCTGAACAAAAGAGATGGTTTATGTATGACTATTATAAGAGATACGGCATACCTAGAAACAAACTTATTGGTTATCTATAAACATGAATATCAATATTCGAATTTTTAACGTCCATTCAAATGCTAAACTTCCCGATATCTGAGGATCTCTCCTAATAAAAGTAAAGCTTCATTATTGTTATGACTACACAACAAAGATTAGCCAGCTTCTTCAAGTTGGAAATTACTGAAGACCATAAAAAAATTATGCCTCTCAAAATTTCAAAGTGGTGGATCAGTAGAGTCATAAAATTTTCAGACAGAATAATTTGTAACTTGTTTCAATTCCTTGCGATTTGATTTCAAATACCGCCGGGGTCAAATTTGCATTTTAAGGGAAAAGTTGGCGAGCTAACAGAATCGTTAGCAGGTCGGACAAAATGCTTCGTTTTAGGTTCAGTTTCCTCTGAGGTAGTTTTGTCTGTTATCCTTTCGGGGTCGATAAAAAAATTACTAATCGAGCATTGGGGTCGATATCAAGCTTTGTGCTTATAGTGGAAAGAATTTTAATGATGTTGAGATGGCAGCATCTTTACTTTGGCCGACAAAAAGATTAGTCTCATGTGTTTTGGCTCTTACATTCTGAGTTTAAATCCCACCTCGAGCTGGATAAAATATAGTATCAGTTAGGAGTAGGGGTCCACTTGGTTCCTCCCTTTAAAATTAGAGACTTTGAGTGGCTGTGTGGTAAGTAGCTTGCTTATTAACCACATGGTTGCGGCTTCAGTTTATTTCGGGTCTTTACGTCGTGAGTTCAAATTCAGTAGATGTTGCTTTCCATCCTTTTTGGGTCGAGAAAACAAGTACCATTTGATTCCTGACGTCAATGCAATCGCCTCAGACTCCACCTCTATAATTGTTTGCTTCGTGCCAAATTTTGAATCAATTGTTGCTTTTATTGTTGTATATCGATCGAATATTAACTAATCGGTAGGGATGCTAACGAAATCAACGTCACTGGTGGACTAGGGCCTTCAAAAGCCTTGAGCACTGTCACTTCCTCGAAACGAAACTAACTGAAATGATAAAAAGGAATTACTGGCGCTACTTAGCTTCTGCTAAATTGTAATTTGAATTATAAATATACCGCACATATGACACTCATTTCCCAGTAGCTGTTAACTGCTCGTAATTGATCACGACCTATAGAAAGTATTTATCTTTATTCACAATTATGTTATAATCGAAGTAGACTTCTCTGTTCAGATTACCATTTCAATGTAAATTCCGTATCAAAAACGAAATAAAACATATCACCGAGATATATATATATGCATCTAATGACAAACGGTAGCATTTCTTCAGATATAAACCTATACGCTGTTTCCATACTCCTGGCAATAACACTTGCACATCCATTATACGTTGATGTTAAACGACAACAAGATATTACAGCTTCATTGTTGTGCATAACGATACTTTTTTCGTCTTTCCCTAAACAAGAAAGCAAAAGCATTCACCGTTATTAAGAAAAATATTGACAGATTTCTATATTCACGGAATCCTGGTGAAATGCGTATTCATACAATTATACAATCACACATCCACGCACACACACTATATATATATGAATTACGTATCATGTATCTATGTATGTACATATTTATGTAATGTATGCGTCGATATCCTATTCAGCAGATTTTACACAATCAGGGTGTCCTTCGAGTCTCTCACAAGTAAATGGATAAAACATTTGGCAAAGCCAAACCCGTACATACATAACTGGTTATAAAATATATTCCAGCATATGATTTCAAAAACTTACTGTAAAGAAAATGCTTTTAACACTAGACACTTCTATCTGCATTACTCAATGGGACATATATACATATATATATATATATATATATATATATATATATATATATATATAACAGATATATGTTACAAAAAGAAAATAGAAACAACACATGGAAATGTAAGGGGAAGTAGGGAGAAAAATAAGCGAAAATGCACATTGCAAATCAAAAAGAGTAAAGGCTTTTTATGAAAAGCAACGATATACAATTAGATGAACTGAGGTAGGAATAAAAGTAATAAAAGTCATTATTGTGAATTGTTAAAGAGATCCAAAAGCATACCGGTTTCGTAAAATTAGTGATCACTGCTTTGAATGCACACCGATTACCGAACGGTGTCGAGTCTACTAGTCCCCGAGTAAAAAGATTCTGTATAAGGGAGGTAAGTAGTTCTGGATTTGGTGCAATTAGGGTAGATATAGATCTGTAATGTGAATGGTGTATGGGATGTATGGGTGGTATTAATTAAAGGTTAGCAGTGTTCTGTATTAAGTTGTGTTCATATTGAGTTGTGGAAGATATTTATTGATAAAAGTTGCCTCCTTATTCATTCTTTGTTGTACTGAGGTGTTCTGTGAACGACATGTTCATATTACTTGGCCTATTTGGGAATAGGTTTGGAAAGGGATTGCTAAAGACAACTACAAAATCAATGACCTGCATGTACTACCAACCGGTACTAACGTTTTGATATAAACCCTACAGACACAAAATTGAGATTCCTGCGATGCTGTGGAACGACAAAAGCGTAAATTACGTATTCACTCAATACTTTCATCTGCTTTTACATAGATTCTGCGTTTGCTCTATGACTGAACCTTATTAATATTTGTTTCTATCAATTTTTGATTCTGAAGGCCTCTTCCTGAGTAGTTATGGTCAGTAATCCAGTTACTCATTTCAGGCTTCTGTCTGAAATTTAATGCAGTTCAAGTATCCTCAGTTTGTTGCGTGGGTTGGCAATGTGGTAGCTTCTCTTTCCAGCTGGTAGTTCTTTCTACTCCCGATTTCGCATACTGTTTTAGTGACTTCTTCTTCTTCTTCTTCTTCTTCTTCTTCTTCTTCTTCTTCTTCTTCTTCTTCTTCTTCTTCTTCTTCTTCTCCTTCTCCTTCTTCTTCTTCTTCTTCTTCTTCTTCTTATTATTATTATTGTTATTATTATTAAGGCGGCAAGCTGATATAACCGTTAGCACACCGAGTAAAAAGCTGAGCGGCATTTCATTCGCCTCTACGTTCTGTGGATAAATTCCGCCGCGTTCGATTTTGCCTCTCATCCTATCGGGGTCGATAAAATAGTACAAGTTGGACACTGAGATCCATATGATCGACACTAACCTCCCCGCCACACCCAAAATTGCCAAAATTTTAAACCGTTGTTGTTTTTATTATTATTATTATTATTATTATTTTATGAAGAAGAAGAAGAAGAAGAAGAAGAAGAATGATAAACCAATTAGCTTCAAATATGCTTAATTGTTAATACTTAATAGAATTAAATTAGATTTGTTTATATTTTCCTCTTCTTTTTGTTTTTGATAAATTTGTTCCATTACTTGGGTGTGTTTTATTATTTCATTTTGTCAATACAATAAAATAGATGAATGGAAAATTGTATTTAACAAGTAAAAATCAACGGAAAATTTCGTGTACGAAAGCATATTAGATTTAGATTCTAAGCTTTGCATGTCAATCATGTAGATATTTTGTGCTTTCAATTAGCTTCATTCCTGCGTCTTCTTCTTATGTCCTTTGTTATACATGTACATCGTGATATGATTAAGGGAAATAGCAAAAATCTACAGCACGAACATCCAGTGTAAATTAAAGAGAAGTCTGTGTTTACCCGTAAGGCATTTTGCAGTTTTGTTTATGTTTCCAATGTTTTCGATGACGTACATGACACATCTTAGACATTTCGCTCTCACTTTCTCCCGTTGTGTATACATATGTGGGTGTGAGTGTGTGTATACACACACATATACATATCTATACATATATACACATACATAAATATAAATATATATATATATGGATGTATTTATATATATATGTATATATATATATATATATAT
>NC_068994.1:52506221-52509295 GCF_001194135.2 Octopus bimaculoides | reverse complement strand
TATATATATATATATATATATATATATATATATATATATATATATGTATGTATGTATCTAGATTGATGGATAGATAGACGGATAGATACACAGTCAGACAGATTGTTAGTTAGTTAGTTAGATAGATAAATAGATAGATAGATAGATAGATAGATAGAAAGACAGACAGATATAGGTATATATCATAGAATAAGTTATACATACATACTACACCACAAAATACTCCACATTTAGAAATACGCACACATACAGGCATATATATTAGTTTTTATGCAGTTGATTTGATGTGTTTTTTTTTTCCAAGCCGCCAGAAGTTTCTTCAAATATATTAATATATCGTAAACAATAAACATGTTTTCATACACTGAAAAATTCCATAAATATCTTGCATGCAGCATACTATTAAGTTTCATCATCCATTATACAATAAAAATCTGGCTGAATCATTTGAGTGGCTGGAATGTATCTTATGTTTCAAATTCTGAGTTCAAATGACACCGAGGTCAATAATACAATTTGTCCCCTTCCTGAATTCCATTAACCCAAATACCAGATAAGTATGGGTGTTTGAAAATATATACGGTTCCTTTGAAAAATAACTGGTTTCCATCTAAACAGTTTTATATATCTCTTCCTGGCAAATTGGGCAACTGTGTTTTTCTATACCCCCGGGTCAATGCCAGATTAGTGAGGTAATACCGTCGACGGAAACTGGAGGAATCCTATTGCACACATACGTAGGCACACACACACACACACACACACACACACGTGCGCGGCACAGAATTATTTTTGACTTCTACTTCTACTTTTAGGTAATCATGTTGTACCCTCTTGTACACACACACACACACACACACACACACACACACATATATATATGCACGTAGAAAACATTATGTTATTAAATACTCAGAACTCCGTGTTAAGTCCTGCGTTCATTTGCTGGGCAAAATATTCCAGCTTATTGCCCGCAGTCGACCAATCACTTCAGTTTATTCATATTAAATTTAGTAAGGCAGGGATTGAGAGAAATACTATTATGTATGTGCATGTGCGTTTGTGTGTGTATGTATGCATGTTTGTGTGTCCGTGTGTTTATAAATGTATACAAACACACACTCACACACACATACACACACATATATATGTATATATACTTATATTTGTATATATGCATATATGTATATGTCTGTACATACATGTTCGCATCTATATATGCCTCTATATATACGTACGTTTCTATCCATTTTTCTATCTGCATAGATAGATAGATAGATATATGTACATATAGAATCACATATATGTGTATATGTACATACACATATGTGTGTGTACGTGTGTGTATGTGTGTTTCTGAGCGTGTACGTGTGTTTGTCTGTGTGTATTTGTGTGCGTGTGTTTGTGTCCCTCCTTCCCCCGCTGGACACCAGGTGATATTCGGTTTGCGCTTCCTTAAATTATTGGTTCTGAGAAAAGAGTCCAACACTACCATTACTAGATTTCTGCTAGTTTGTTTTATATTTACTGAAAGTACAATAGTTTTTATCATGTGACTACTTTTGTTTCAAGTGAAATACGTTTGTTATGCCGTGTCCTTATTCTCGATATTAACTCGCTAAGTGCTCCTCATACTAGCTTCTTGAACACTCGAATATTTCCGCCGGAAAGGCAGCTCGAATTTTAATATCATTGTCGTTAGCCATCATAATGTTGCACTCACAATATTAAAGGTGCTTTTTAATCACAATATTCTGTCAAATATTTTACTATGCGATTATTCTCCTTTCATTCAAATCATTTCCCCAACACCTGTTAGCCTCACTTTCTCCCTCACCTCCCTCTCTCTCTCCACCAATCATGTTTGCTCACCAACTTTCAGTTCCCTTCTTTTTCTCTCGCCTTTGGTAACTCGACCTCTTCCGTTTTTCATTTCCCATTCTTTAATATTAATATTCTTTAATATTTAATATGGAGAGTTTTTGAGACTTAAGATTGATATCGCACGCAGATACATAGACGAAAATACATATATAGAAGCATACATACTTCTTGCATATATAGATACACGCATATTCTATGCATGTGTATACCTAAATGACAGATTAATAAAATAGAACCATTAAAACATGAAAATTATATCTTTATCTAAAACACAAAGTTTGTAAATGAAGAAATCTACTTAAACATGTCAACTTCTGTTAGTTTCGCATATATGAATAGCAAGGAGAGGTTTGACAGAGATAACAAATAGCTAGTAACATGAATTACATGCAACTAAAACACTATTATATTTTACAAGTTTGCAATACTAATTTATAATCAAGAATACCTTTTCATGTTACATCTAAAATTCTTTGAGTTCATCCTAGTAGTAAATTGAAATGGAATCTGGTTATGAAAACAAAGTAGATGTCCATAACTTTGTATATAATGGTATCAGTGTCCTTTGCAACAGATGTCTCGCAGTGATATGCAACATACAGTATCGGTTGAAAATATTTTACAGCAAATATCTACATTCAAATTTCAAATCCGTCTAGGAGTAAATAAAGACATATCGGAAATATATTCATTTATATTCAATGCGATAAAATTCTAGCCACATGCCATGTTTTGATAAATTCATAATAATTTTTGAACTTACTCTTTCCATATTGGTATACTTTTCAACGCATATTTAATCTTGCATATATTTGTGCTTCTGTGTGAGTGTGTGTGTATGTGCGAGTGTGGTGTGCGTTTGTGAGTGTATGTGTGCATTTGAGAGAGAGAGACTGTGCGTGTGTGTGTGTGTGTGTGTGTGTGTGTGTGTGTGTGTGTGTTTGACGAGTATATAACAACAGATATTGATCTATCTATCTCGTCGTAGGCACCCCCCAACTTTTCGGTATATGACGCCGAAGAGGAGATAACCGCTTCAAAATTCATTCACCAGAAAGTTCGGTTAGAGTGTGCTTCGAACTGATTTGGTGAGTTTACACCTGTTTGTCTACAGTGATAAATGCTCTCTATGACGAAATAAAATAAATGGCTTCCTTGCGGGTTCGAATATTCCCAAAGCATATTTGAAC
>NC_068994.1:52503674-52505015 GCF_001194135.2 Octopus bimaculoides | reverse complement strand
TTCATAAGAGATTTGAAATTCGAGTTATTTTGATCTTGTTGAATATTTCGTAGGATATTAATGTCCAAGTTGTAAACTCAAGGAACTTATCATCTTGAAAGGCTAACCGAAACAAAGGGAGCATTTGCTACTAATTACAGAGTGTATATAATTTCTAAAGATAACAGAAGTCAAAAGGATATATTTTTATCGCATGTGCAACAATATGTTAATAGATTTCGATTCAAAATATTTAAACAAATTTCAAACTCTACTAAGTACTTTGATAAAGTTATGGACGCACGAAGCCACAAAACTTCAAAGTGGTTATATAATTTCCCGGCAATTCTTTTCATTTGGTTTTGTATTGTTTTTTGGAATTTATTATTTTTTATGATATTAATACATTACCCATATGCAATATAATTACTTTTGTTTGATTTCACTATGAGAATATATAATATTAACAAATAATTTGATGGGAAAATACATAGATAATCACGTAAAGAGAATAATGTTTTTCCAGTAAATAATTCAATTTTCAGCAAATTTGTTCCGGTTCCCTAGGAAAAAAAAAAATGAAACGATATAGATTTTTAGTGAAGAACAAAGGTAATTCGTTCATTTCAAATTCGTTCCACTATCATTTTTGTATTATTCATTTTGTATTTTGGTCCTCTAACTCTTGTGTTCTTTTTAGATACCATTCTGAAACTGTAGCGATAGAATGCGAGAGTATCATCGGCATGTTAGAAGTTTTACCACGGTTGAAGCACACATCAATAACTATTGGTAACCAACACGCAAGTATGAGCTACCAATGCTCTCGGTAATTCTTCAGAACTTTTGCGGATGCTTGCAGTGGTTAATTTCATTCTAGTGAACCCGGTGTGAAGGAACTACAAATAATAATAATAATAATAATAACAACAACAACAACAACAACAACAACAACAACAACAACAACAATAATAATAATAATAATAATAATAATAATAATAATAATAATAATAATCGACAACACCCCTACGCCAAAATTTCAGGCATTGTGCCTATAGGCGAAAGGGCTATTATTATTATTATTATTATTATTATTATTATTATTATTATTATTATTATTATTCAGTAGTTTTATTTTTATAACGTGCTTTCACTTCACTACCGAGCGCAGCTCTGTGCGCCTTGGGTATGTGCTGTGGTTTGCTGTGGTGCTCTTATGTTTACTGTATTGAAAGTGTTTTGCGTAGAATGTGTGCAGTACCCAGTAGTGCAATTTTCTGTATGTTATATATATTTGTAAGTCCTGGTGTTTTTGTTATGTATTTGTCTGAATATTTTTTTATTATACCTAAGGCACCTACT
>NC_068994.1:52497381-52498749 GCF_001194135.2 Octopus bimaculoides | reverse complement strand
TATATATATATATATGTGTATATACGTATGTATGTATAACACCGGCTGGGAAAACGGGAGAATGGCGTGTGAATTTGAAAGCCTTGTAACCACTTGAAACTTCCGAAACACCGCTAATGCTGCAACTCAGCGCATCCGTGAGATATATTTTGAAATATACCACATACACTCGCGCACGCGCACATACACACTCACACACAGATGTGTATATATATATATATATCTATATATATATATGTATATATATTTTGCAATTCACTGATAATTTTCAGCGGACAGCAAAATAGATTAAATCAACGTGAAGTGGTTAATTAAAAGCGGCCGGAAATATTAACGGCTGTTGATATTTGAACGCACAGCACATGGAAACTTGTGTCAATGATACAAGTCTGAATGTATCTAATATACAATCGATTGTGCTAAATTAAAAATCGTAAAAAAAAAAGGAATTATTTCGGAATTGATAAATTGATAAAAATGATAATAGAAACTGAAATTAGAAATATTTTAACATTAAAACTTAATATTTGAGATTCGATGAAGTATCAGTGTACAAGAGCCAAGTCAACATGCTAGTTGTAGCTGCCAGCAAAATGTTCTTAATACAAAACATTATAGACAACATACTCACACGTATTAGTCACAAAATTTAAATTTAAATTTCCCGTTAATATTTTGCATGTAAATTCGAAATAAATGGAGAAACAATCTTAAGGCTATTAAATATAAAATTAGAAATGAGAATTTCGGTGTGTTACAGAATGTGTGAAATAAAAATAAAAATTGGTACAAACTTCTAGTCATCAGAAGATAACGTTTCTCTAAGTCGGATCTACGTATGTATGTATGTATGTATGTATGTATGTATGTATGTATGTAGGTAGGTACGTACGTACGTACGTCCATAACTATGTATGTACGTATGTATGTATATGTGTACGTACGTATGTATGTATGTGTGTATATATGTGTGTAAATGTGTACATATATATGTATATATAAACGCACACATACATACACATATATATAGATATATATATATATACGAAATGTTAAGTCATGCAGAACTGAGTGAAAGTTTTTAAGAAACATGTATATGCGTATGTGTGCGTTTGTTTGTGTGTGTGTTTGCTAATGTATGTGTATGCATGTATTAAAAAACAAAATATGTAATTTTTGTTGAGACGGCTCCGTTTACCCAAGTCATATATCTTGTGAAATGACATTTGTCTTAACATATTGCTGAAGTAATTATCTATAGATTAATTTTGAAATAGCCATTTGTATGGAATGTCACACGTATATATACATAGATCTACACACACGCACGCACGCTCACACACACAGATATATATATATATATATATA
>NC_068994.1:52489556-52495300 GCF_001194135.2 Octopus bimaculoides | reverse complement strand
ATGTATAGATGTATGTATGTATATATGTATACATATATACATAAATATGTTAGATCACGCAAACATGTAAAAAGCTATATAAACAGACATACATATATGTAAAGAAGTATGTGACTCTGTGGACGCATGAGTGAGTGTATAGAGATGTTTATGTACTTCTGAGTGTGTGTGTAGGGTGGTGGTGTATACACGTGTGTGTGCGTGAGAGGGAGAGAGAGAGTGTGCGTGTGTGTGTTTGTGTGTGTCTGTGTACCTGCATGTATAAACCAATCCGCTTTTAATTATGAGAGCTGGTCTCTTCTAGCAAGATATTGCTACGAAGGATCAATTGCCTGTGTATATTATAGCGTGCAATGTCTAAACTAGTTAAGCTTTCATCTTTCATACCAGGCTTTCAAGAGAATGAAAGTTATACGATGATTTTTCCAATGTTTCATTTTTGTTTTCGTTTTTTTTTTTGTTTTTGCTTTTCATTTTATAAACGGAAGACAAATTTTTATTGGCATATCGTAATCGCTTGATGTATATGTGATATCACTTAATTGGCCCGAAGAAAAACCTCGCTAATGATAAATGACGTGATCTGTCAACATACATATTCCATAAGGAATTACTGGATCTGAGATTATCAAATATCGATGTAAATGATCGAACTTACTCAGATAGATAAATAGTTTTTAACCAGATTGACGTGAAAACTTAAGTGGAAAGAGTAGATGATGGAATATGTAATAGTATAATATATATAAATAGATTATTGTGAAATACTATACGCTAAAGTCTTCTACCTTTGAATTTCTCCTATTCCTTCTTCTTCTCTCTTCATATATCTATGTGTTGTGCATGTGTTTGCCTATGGATTTGTGCATATACGTATGCATGCAAGCAAGCTATCACACGCAAACACATAAATATTTGACGTAAATTAAATATATGAAGGAATGTAACGTTGTATTGGTACTTCTGGAATTTTGTTGCTCACACTTATCTATTACTGTCTTTCTTGTCTTTCTCGTGTGCTTGCAATAATAAATCTGTCCTCTGACTTATATCAAATAAAATCTACATTGGTGTCAGCCATCCTATTTTGCGTGAAGGGACAACCATACTTAATAGTCATGTATGTATGCATATATTGGTATATGCATAGACATACCCATACACATAATATGTATACACTCAAATAGATATGTATATGTCTACCTATCTATCTATCTATCTATCTATCTATCTATCTATCTATCTATCTATCTATCTATCTGTCTGTTGTCTGTCTGTCTGTCTGTCTGTCTGTCTATCTCACAATGGGCTATTTAGAAATAACAATATACCAGGAGTCATTTTCAAAGTTTGGAAACACTCTCTCCCAGTACCTGAAAGAAAATTGGAAAAGATTTTTAGATGACTGCTTCATCTTCTGGAATGAAAACATAGATAAGCTCCTGGAGTTCAAAAGACTTCTCAATAACATTAACACCAACATACAATTCACAATTGAACACAACCACGGGGAACTCCCATTCCTAGACATACTGATTAAAAAATAAACAAAAACAGACATATTTTACAAGATCACAGACGCTTAATAATATTTATTATTTAGCTTATGTCATCCGGAGACATATCAAAACAAATATCCTCCCTCAACCTAGCAAGAAGGATTTGTACAATCGTATCCGGAAAAAAAAATATCAGAGAACTAAGATTTCAAGAATTTAAAAATGTACTCCAAGACAGGCACTACTGAACTCAACTCATAAATGAAGGAATTAAACGTGCTAAATCGATTAATATTAAAACATTAAGAAAAGCCAAACACAACAGCACATCTATCCTCAAAGCACTACCTTATATCTCGACATACACCCACAGAAACAAAGAAGCATTCAAAATCATCGTCTAAAATCTTCCAATACCCCATAGGTAGCCCAAACGTAAGGAGATTCCACGTAACCATAAAAGCATTAAGAGCAGCAAACAGCCTAAGACATCGGAGAAAATTCTCATCAATGCCAAATTATTCTTCAGAACACAAGAGTCGTAAAGTGTAGTCACCCTAATTGCAGAACATGACCTAATCTGCTGGAAGGATCGGAATTCCATTTCAGACAAGGACAAATATTCAAAATCAAATCTGACTTCACTTGCGCCTCCCAAAACATCATTTACGTAATCTGATGCCCGGGTTGCCATTGAAATTTTATTGGGTCAACAGGAGATTCGATCTGTAAGAGCTGTACGGTCCATAGACAACAAATTTCCTCCCACAATATCGCCAAATATACCTCAGTCGACACATTGACGAATGTGCAGAACGATTACAACTACAGTTCGAAATTTTTCCATCTTATCAACTTGCCTTCTGGACCTCAACACTGAATGAAGGTGCCACATTTAGCGAAAAATATAAACCAGAATTAAATATGGACCAATATTAAAAATAAGGGACTTACCCATCTAATGGAAGAATATAAGCCAGAATAAAACTGAAAAGAGAAAAGTACAAAAAACAAAAAGAAAATTACAGATTTATCTCCCCTTTACAGCAAAATAAATGAGTGAACAATTATCTCCACTTGCAATATTTTTCCCCTTAGCAATTTATGTCTTTCAAATCTGTGTTTGATGAGCAATGCGAATCCGGTCCTTACTTCAATTATGTTGAAAAAACAAAACCTCATTTTGTACAAAATTGTATATCATTATTATCATGGCTCTAATAGACTCTTAACTTCTCTAAAACAAATCTTCTGTGTTTTTTCATCAAACCCTTGTGAGTGCATTTGGTAGATGGAAACTGAAAAAAGCTCGCCATATATATATATGCGCGTGTGTGTGTGTTTGGGGTGCGTGTGCGTGTTTGTTTGAGTGTGTGTGTGTGTGTATGTCTCTCTGTCTTTATGTATTTGTTTTTCTCACACCGTCGCTTGACAACCGGTGTTGTACGTACATATGCGTTTTTGTTTAGCATACAGAGAAAGACCCGACAATAAGTTGTAGAATAGATTTATCTACCCGAATATACTCTGAAATTGTCTTAGGATGAGAACACATATAATTGCATAAGTGTTCATATATAGCATCTGTGCACATATGTATTTCATACGCATCGTTTGTCTCTTAGCTCGAACACATTCCATAAGCGTAAAAACAGCTGTCGCTCTTTTTAGTTTAAACACTCTGTCACTTAATTTGTAGATTTTTTTAAGATATGTCCTTTTCTGTGAATATAGAAATATATAGATAATTTGCATTTGTGAATCTAGTTTAATGCTGTGGTGATCGAAATGTTTTAAGTATGTTTCTTAAACAAACTTAATTGAATACTTCAAGTTATTTATTGAAAATTTCGGTATTATTTAACAGACCTATGATTAAAATTGTAGCTCTGAATAGTTGAAAATTATGAGTATTTAAGATCCGTTAAAGCTACCAACTCCACCATCATTGCCAAGATAGCAATAACAATTTAATTTGCCGTAATAAGAAATTTTAATGGTAGACAATTTGAAGAACAACTGGAAAAATCATGACTTTGAACAACAATGAGAAGAGAGACACTTCAAAAACCGTCAATCATCACTCCGAAAAAGTTTGAAAAATCTCTTGAAATTATCGAGTGCAATCAACAACACAGGTAAAGAGTAATTAAGGCCACAAGTTCTTGAAGAACCTCATAATAATATTAATAAATTGTATTCAGAAATATTCAATTCGTACAAATTGCACACATCACTAATTGTACAAGTATGGGCTAAGGAAAGACATTTTCATTTATCAAAACACTTTTCAGATTCGACAACTTCGAATATGGTAAAAGAATATTAGTTTTCTTCAAAAGCCTTCGTTTTCAATCAGAGCACCAGTTTTCAATTTGTACATACCTTAGCTCATATTTAATGTTGACTTACAATAATTCAAACTCAACACGAACCTTGTCAAGCATGGAAGTTTCCGCATCCTTCCTACGAGTAAACTAGTAATGAAAGGATGTCTTGGATAAATGTAACTGTAATATAGCTCAAATTAATGATTTTAAGACTTCTATGCCAGGATTGTTATTACATATATGTTAAATAGAACATAAACTCTTATAATAAGAGTTAAAATTATGCTTTATTTATTTAGTTGTTTATTTTTGTTAAGTGACACACTTCGGACCGTCAACGGCACAAAATAGATTAAAAATGTCCCTTTACAATAAACTGCTGATTATTTGAGATGGACTCCCTTCCTCCTACAGAGTCGGCCCCAAATGACAATAGGATGCTTTTGTATCATTCCGTCGATGCGAAGTTCACTTCATCAAATAAAACTTATTATCCTGTATGGTTTCTGAAAACTTTTTTTTGCTTTACAGACACACCCACACACACACACACACACACACACACACACACACACACACACACACACACACAATATATATATATATATATATGTATATATATATATTCGTGTGTGTGTGTGTATGATTACACAAGTTCTACCTGATCACAAAATGATTTCGATGAAAATATGCAGCCGGCCATGTCACCAAATTAAGCGACTTCGGGACAGAGCGCAGGAATTTGACGTAAAGAATATAGGACTTGTAGCAGGAAATTTGTAGGCTGCATGGATATTTGTTACGTGGTTAAGTATAACAACATTTGAGTGAGTTGTCAAATGCAATACTCTAAAGCAGTGGTTCCCAAACTGGGCGTTACTGCGCCCCCCCCCCTGTGAGCGGTGGAAAGATCAAGAGCGGCGTAAAAGAAAAATGGGGCATTGATATGATAGCCAAAAGAAGGCGATAGATGTAATCTCCTCCCTCCAAATGATGGATTAATTATGTTAAGTTTTATTTGTGAAATACCGTTCTGAATTTGCTGCAGAAGGTGGTCCATGTTTGTGTACTAAGTTGGGGTGGGGGACACTAGAAATGTTGCTCGAATGTCAAGGGGGCGGCAGCTCGAAAAAGTTTGGGAACCACTGCTCTAAAATGATATACCTGACAGAGGTGTTGACCATACTGAAATGGTGATACAACCTTTCACGACAAACGAATTCTATAATAATTATTAGAAACGACATTATTTCTTTAAATCAGTTAAATAATTCCACATGGCTAGGTTGAATTAATTTTTGAACAAGCCCGGCCGATTTTGTCATCTGGATTAAAATCCTGTTAGATAGTGTAAATGACCATAAAATAAACGTTTTAGAATTGCCTGGAAACATCTCAGAACTTCACCTCAATGACAATTTATCGCTACGAATCAAGAGACTATTGTCGGTTTTCAAACCGAATGATAGAACTCCATTAATTGACGTAATCATCAAGACTTGGTATGGAACCACATATCCTGCGGATCTGTAGAAATATAAAAGTTTTATGTCAAGAATTGATGCGGTTATCGAAGTGTGAAATTATGCAGCTAGGCAATGTTACAAACTGTCACATTTTTTTAGCACATAACATATAGTTGTGATTGATATATATTTATTTCGGGTTGATATTCGTATGTTCAAGATTATTTAAATCTCAAAAGTTTTCATGCACATTCGTATTCATTTGAAGTGAAGTATTAATGCGATGAGATTAAGGGTCGGAATAATATAGGATACTATTTTGAAGAATAGTAGAAAATAATTATGAACAGTATAGAAGCATAAAGCAAACGATGCATGAAATGCATTCTGGAAATTAGGTTCGCAACTGTGAGACGCAACGATATATACACACGTACATATATGCATAT
>NC_068994.1:52485601-52488990 GCF_001194135.2 Octopus bimaculoides | reverse complement strand
TGTTAAGCTCGTGAGGGGATGACTTCATCGAAGGAAATACTAGCTCAATACCCAGTATTTTGGGGAATTCATTTCCTCAACATAGTAGGTATATATATAAAAACATAGTTTATATTCATATAAAAGAAGAAAAAGAAAATCGAGATTGGGAAGCTAATAATTATTTATTATTAACAAAAAATTGATCATCTTCACTTAGAGCTGTTTCTATTAATACTCAGTAAATATTAAGAAAATATTACATCTATATTTATATGACCTATATATATATAATTGTTAAAGAGAACAACAAACATTAAGAGAACAGCAAACAAACATCTCAATTCATATACAATGTTATTATTGGAAAATTTTTTCCAATAATAATATTGTATACGAATTGAGATGCTTGCCTTGCCTTAACGTTTGTTGTCCTCTTTAACAATTATATATCCGCTGTATCAGAAAGCCGCAATGGCTAGATATCTACCGTCTCGGCTATAACCCTGGAACCCTAATAATCCGTTACAGCAATTACCTACCGTACCTAATGGTTTAGATCACCTGTAAACTAAACCCCCATACTTTGTGTGTGTGTGTGTATATATATATATATATATATATATATATACATACACACATATATATATACACACATATATATATATATGAGAACGTATGATTTCATACATATACATATGCACACACACACATATACATATATACAGGGGTTGGACAAATTAATGGAAACATCTTAAAATTTCAAAGTAATTTATTTTGATATGGGGTAGGATTGCCTTTAGCAGTAATTACAGTTTGAATTCTACGAGGTATGGACTTGTACAAAGTTTGAATTGTTTCCAAATTAATTTTTTGTCCACAGTCTCCAGTTCTTGTAGTGAAGATGGTGGAGAACATCGACTCTTTACTTGTTTTTTTTTAAATACAGCCCTCCCGTGGTATCCAGCTTTGTGCAGCACCTAGCGAACAGTGTTTTTGGAAACTGGGTTCTCAAGGCGGTCACGAAGCTCTGCAGAACTTTTGAGAGCTGTAATTTTGTGATTCATTTTAACAATTCGCGTAAAAGTCCAATGGTCCCTACCTGAAAGTTTGGGTTTTCTTCTGGAGTTATGTTTCGACGAAGAGGTTTTTCTCTCTTTCTCAAAGGCTGTCATTACTTTTGAGACAGTACTTCTTCATACGGCAAACAATATCGGCTGTTTTCGTTACGCTAGCTTGTGCCATACGAGCACCAACAATTTGACCTCTTTGAAAATCCGATAGATTTGCCATTTTAATGAATTTTAATTACCTTTTTCTGATGATATCTCAAACGAAACAGCAATTTTAGCAAAACATATTAAGCAACACTAATAATAAAAAAAAAACATTAAAATAAACAAGCTCTTGACGGTTTTATAGATAATTCAAAATTAGGATGCTATGATGCTTGGTGTTTCCATTATGTTGTCCAACCCCTGTACACATTAGATGATCATTTGTGTAAGTGTATATAACGAAATCCTTCCATCGTAACATTATTGCATTTCCAGCAAAAGTACAAATGAAAGTGACCTTAGAATTAGAAGTTGCATGGTATAATGAATTTAAAACATTCGCCCTTGTTATGAGCTTATTTTGGGTTAGTACTTCTTGGAAACATAGCTGAAAATGTATATTCTCCGTCTCTCGGATTGTTGTTAAACACCAGATCAGTATCAATTTCTCGTGGAAATGTGAAGATGCCTGATCAATGATAATCCATAAGGCTAGTTATTCTAAGCGCTTTTAGTCACGAAAGAATGTTTAGATAGAAATACTTTGATCCGACTCACGATGACGTCATGTTTGGTAAGCTCTCACTGACCGAGTTTCTTTTGAGTGTTGCTGATTGTTGATGTATAACCCCAGATCAGGTTCGTGAAAACATATCTATAAGAGCTATCGCGATATGCCCTGATCAAATACAAATATGGTGAAAGCTTTCCCACCATTCGGGTGAGCGACATCGAGGAAGGGTTTGCAATAGGTTGATTTCTAGGGGATATCTAGCTCCAAATTAGCATTGAAGAGTTGATAAAAACTGAAGGCAAAGGCGTTCCTTCCGGGAAAAGAGAATCTTATATCGTTTACAGACAATGTGCCTTGCTTAATATGTTTATCTAAACAATAGTGTTATTCCAAAGAGTGCAGCTTTCATTAGTTTCCTATTTCTTTATTGCCCACAAGAGGTTAAACATAGAGGGGACAAACAAGGACAGACAAAGGGATTAAGTCGATTACATCGCCCCCAGTGCGTAACTGGTACTTAATTTATCGACCCCGAAAGGATGAAAGGCTAAGTTGACCTCGGCGGAATTTGAACTCAGAACGTAACGGCAGACGAAATACTGCTAAGCATTTCGCCCGGCGCTCTAATGATTCTGCCAGCTCGCAGCTTAGATTAGTTTCTGAAACGTGTCGCCAACCAGAAACCTACTGTAAATGCGAAAGAAGACAAGAATGAGGACGCAGCAACAGCATGGCTGTGTCCCGACAAGGGAAGTTCGTAAAACAAACGTATCAATATGTTTAATAAAATACAATTAGTATCACTGGGGAAATATAAACGTAAAATACTCTAGTGAATGGTCTGAGGATAATCCAAAAGTGCTCGTTCATATAATACAAAGAGATATTTGACTTTGATTATTATGTGTGGGGTGCAGTTGAGCAAGAGACCAACAAAACTCCTTGTAACAACAAAGATGAGATGAAGGCAAGGGTTAAAGCAACATTCACCAACCTAAAGAAGGAAACCATCCAGAAGAGTTGCAGGAGATTCCAAAGTAGTCTGGAGGCCTTGGTTGAAGCCAATGGCGATGATTTTATTGAATCAATTTACTCATAGTATTTCAAGATATTTTTATGTAATTTTGGTAAATGTATCTGTTAAAATGAGATGTCAGTGTTATTTTCCTTTGGGTGTAATTTAGACGTGTTTGTGTGTGTGTGTGTGTGTCCATGAATATGGCTATGTGCATGCTTAAATGTATATATGCGTACCATGTATACTGACGTGCGATAAGCTCAGCTTAATATTTTTAAATGGTTTTATCTATGAATAAAACATTTGAACACACTGATAAATGCAGGTTTATGTTGCAGACATTGGCGTGTCTCAGCTGCAATAATTACCAATGCGAAGTTGCATATAATAGGATATATTTGCATTCACACGTACTTATACTCACATATATGCGTGTGGATATATATATATATATATATATATATATATATAAATATATATATATGTGTGTGTATACATATATATGTATATATAGATATAAATATATATACATACATATATGTGAATATATATATATGTGTGTATATATATATATATATATATATATATATATATATATATA
>NC_068994.1:52480649-52485591 GCF_001194135.2 Octopus bimaculoides | reverse complement strand
ATGTGTGTATATATATATATATATATATATATATATATACATATGTACATGCACATGTTTCTGCATATATGTACACACACACATACACACACACATATATATAAAACTATATATATATATATATATTAGTAGGTAGGTTGCTGTTATGGTTAGATACTGTGAATAATTACTAGAGATAGCTATAATAACTACGTGGATGCTCCCGCCTCCGTCAGCAGAAATGATAATTGACACGTTGGCAAGATTGTACGCTCTTTGCAGTTGAGGTATTTATTAAAGGTTCAGGTATTTACAGTTCAGGTATTTATTAAAAAACAAAATTGTATCACTTCTTAAATATTCATGCACAGACAGAGGTTAAGGAATCGATCAGCAATCGATCGATGAATCAGTTAAGTTAGCAATGTTTTAGTTTAAATGTAATCGTAGCGTTATGTTTGTATATATTAGTAGTGAAGTATTTAATATGCAGATACTCAGTTTGCCCAGTTGTAGCGTTGTCAGAGCAGCAGATGAATTATAATCAGGACCAGGACATATTTTATTCGATTGCTCAACGAAATATCCAAGGGACATATATAACTTTTCCGAAGATATTTTTATGGCAGAATCTCAAATGAAAAATATGAATTACGTAGCAACGGACAATATCAATTTTCTGGATGGGGCATAATATCAACAAAAGATATTTGTTTCGACCTCTTGAAATTCCACCGGGGCGTATCAACTCCGAAAACGGACTGAACTACGAATACATCATTTCATATCGATCCACTTATAGAAACATTAGAGTCGTATATGTCATCAGCTCAGTGAATCAAAATATCAAAGCGGTTTGATGATCGGGTCAGCTCAGATAAGTGGGTATGCACCGTTGCGACGCATCGCAGGATCCAGCATTGGAAGGTGTTCGTTTGGGCAATCCTGTGCAGTCATCCGAGCAGTGTCACAGTCAGTGCCGATCTCTGGAAGATATATCTTCAACCGCAGTGACCATGGAGTATGTTGACAACTAACACGAGCCATCACTCCATCCGGTTTCTCGGAGAAGAGAACACGATACGCAAGATAGAACAGGTAAAATGATTTTGTTACAATGATTATTGAATGGAATATCAGAGGTTTGATATCTCCAACATTATATTTACTGTCTGTTGCAAATATTGCACTCTCACTAAATCAAAAAGTATACCTAGACATCGATTGGCATTAGTCATTGATAGATATTAGAGATATTAAGTAAAGTAGCTCAAATTTACAGGTAGAGTGAATTGTGCAGAGCTGACAATCATTTTCTTAGCTTGCAAATCTGATTATATGATTAAACGTCTGCGATAAGTTGTGATTAATAATAATATAGTTTTTGAAATAATTCACTCAACTTTATTGATAGAATAACTTTTTATAAATATTTATATATTCAGTGCTTAACATTATAATAAGTCTGACTTTCAATCACCATTATATCTTATTTTTGGTGTTTTACATTAAACCAGACACATTTGTATTAGGAAACTTTATTTCTATATTTCTAAACTAAGGAAAATAACAGTCTTGTCAACTACATCTCTGATACATGTTCTGAATTCAAATTCTGACCCAATGTAAAAACCCCAAAATAAGACAATCCAAAATAAGTGGAAATCAAAAGGCAGCAAACAGATAAATGTCTTTTTTTGTATAATTCATCATTATGGATGAGATTTTATCCTAAACTTATAATTTCTTTAGAAGGCAATATCCAAAAACTGTAAAGACTGAGGTTGCGTAAAAACAAGGAAGAATCGTACCTGCCAGGTGCAAATGTGAGCTAGATACATTGCAGAAATATGCTACTTAGGAACTAGGCCCCTAACGACATTGTTTCTGGGACTTACTCCGATCAGTTGGCTTCATATTATTTCATTTTTTCAATTGCTATTACTTAGAGTATGAGTGGCCAATACGACATGAATTACGAGGTTACACAAGTTGGTTTCAGTCATTTTTCAGGTTCATAATTTGTCATAATTGTTTTGTTTTTCTCAGAGTCTTTAATATAACTTAGGAAATTGCTAAATATCATAACACGTATAACATTATAATCCGCTATAAGAATTTTATATAATAATATATGGTTAATGCTGTTGTTCTGTTACAGCGCAAGGTCGAACATCTATCAGGCAGAACAGTCTTGGCGTGCATTCCAACAATGAATCTACCTTTCTTATTGACATAATGTGTCTGATACATTTATACAAACTATTCTTCATTTGGTGACAAAACGGGTGTGATTTGAGAAAGATTTGCCTGTATTTTCTATCAGAATGAGACAGCAAGTAGAGGCTTTTTCGTTGACTCGTATATATAGCATTTAATTTTCAAACACTTCCTGGCGTCTTACTAACGTATGTATCGCTTAAATCAGTAAGGCGCCAGACAATGCTCGTAAATTACTATTCAACTGGCGTGTTTCTGACAAGTTCAGAGTGGAAGACCTCTTCAAACTCTATTTAATTATAAGGTAATTAATGTATCAATTGTAGAATACATTTCTTCGTCCGGGGATTGAAGGCATGCAATTACTGCTGTATACATATATAAATAAATTGATATATATATAAAATAAATTGATATATATATATATATATAAATTTATTTTATATATATATCAATATATATATATATATATATATATATATATATATATATACATAATGTGTGCACACGTTACTAAATCTTTTATTGACACATCGGTTACTGTGACATTTCTGAGAGCAACATCTAATTTTCAGTTAAATGTATTTGGACATATACACTCCCACATACACAAATACGCTCATCTCGTCTCATACACAGTTAAGGACTCTCACTTTACCACACACATACACACACACCTATATATGTATGTATGTATGTATGTACGTGTGCGTGTGTGCGTGTGTATGTATGTATGCACGTATATATGCATGTATGTATGTACATATTTATATATACACACACACACACACACACACACACACATATATATATATAGTGTGTGTGTGTGTGTGTGTGTGTGTGTGTGCGCGTGTGTGTGTGTGTGTGTGTGTACTTACATGCATATTCATACATAGACATTTTGTGAACCTGGTTTTCACTGGAACAGTTAAAATCACTATTCGAAAACGCAGTCAGACAAAACATAAAATCAAATTCAAAATACATTTTATAATAAATTCGATACTAATTGTAATATTGATTCCCAACTTCGATACATACGCTCTTGAAGATATCTGTCTTCTTTATTTTTGTCTGCGTTTCTATGCATATACATACTTAAACACCCAACAGAGACAGACACATACATATATTTGTATGCTCACAGTCGTATGTATAATAATACTATGCTGTAAACATTTCAGTTAAATTGAAATCGCCAAACATGACTGTAGGAGCAGAATTAATGATTCATATGTATTAAGGAGTAAATAACGTCTCAGGTAGATGAAAACAGGTGTACGATGAATTTTGAATGTGCAGAATGACAGAGCTATGCTGTCAGTATAAGGTAGCATCTTGAATAATAGGAAAATGATATCATCCCAGTTATGGTAAACTGGGGTGATAAACCTTAACATGTGAGAAGTATTTCAAAAATTGCAAAATGTCTAAGAGATGTAATATATTATCAGCTTTTGCAGTGAAGTCAAATTATTTATAAAGGAAGCAAAGAATTATACATTTGTATTGATAAAGTTCAAACTTTATAAACTTATACTCAATATTCACGTGTAAGTTAGATTTGATTGACAAATAGGAACTATTTAAATATAGGTGGTTGCACCAGTGGAAAAATAAGAATTTTCCTGATAGCAGAATGTCTGAATATGGTCCGATACATTATTTATCACTGATGGAGAAATAAGCTATGATTAACTTGGTAGGAAATTATTCTATCGTATTGATCTATGTTGTAGACTATCAGGATACGGTTTAATACATTATGAATTGAGGTAAAACTAAATTACGGTTAACCAATATAGGGCATTAGCTAACACACCTGAACGATTTAAATATAGGTACTGGCATTCATGGGTCAGAATTATTCCTACAGGTAACATAATGTACGAATATATTGTAATAGATCATCTGCTACTAAAGTGGTATAGAATTATGGTTATTAAGCTGTGGAGTTTATTCAAAGCATTGATCAGGGTTATAAAGTCAATTATTACAGAGATAATGATTAAGTGTCATGTAGAATGTTGGAAAGATTTATATTTATAATAATACTCGTTATAAAAGTTTATTAATTTTCTTAATATGGAAGCCTCAGATACACATGGCTCACACCAGTCATCGCCGACTTTATTCAATTGTGCATTCTGATATTATTATGGAAGTGTATCTATGCAGTAATTTATGTACGTGTGAGTATATATATATACCCGTGTGTATGCGTATATCTCTATGAATACATACGTTTATCTATTCCTGTTCGTACATTCATTTGTATGTTCATAACTTTTTATTGCGTATATCTATAAATATACATATATACATAATTAGCTATATATATGTTTATCGCTGTATGGTATGTATTGTATGTATATTAATAGAAGATTGAATATACAGCTATATGGGTGTGGTTGTATATCTTTATATTTTATTATTTTTTTTTTAATAATTAGTACGTTCATACTTCTAAGTATCTGCTCTACACTTCGGTGTGCTGAAATGTATTAACTGGGGAAGGTCTTGCGCAAAGAATGCATTTACTATCCTGTATTACGCAATGGTCGGAAACGTAAGTATTAATGCTTTCAAAATATCACAATTTGGTTTGATTCCTTTATCATGGACTATATAAGTGCACACGCATACACGCACACGCACACACACATACACACACACACACACACACACACAGGAACACCAAAACACTCAGAAATACTATTTGTTGCTTGCACTTCCACACACA
>NC_068994.1:52479461-52480639 GCF_001194135.2 Octopus bimaculoides | reverse complement strand
ATATATATATATATATATATATATATATATATATATATATATATACATACATGCATACATACATACATACATACATACATACGTAAATACATGCATACGTACATACATACATAGATACATACATGCATGCATACATACATATGTATGTATATAATAGGTGCTCACACACAAGCACACATACACAGTCTCATTTTGTAACATTTTTGCGCAAGGAACGAAGCATCTATAGATATTTATGCATCCATACATAGATACGCACGTCAAAACACATGCATAAAGAGAGATATACACATATGAAAGGACAAATGCTTCATCATGCCTATCGATATCTCTCCGATTGAGATACGTCTACGTCATTGGATTATAGTTACATTCAGTTGTATCAAACTTAAATCGCTTTCTGAATAACAATGGTTGTATATTTAATAATAACCATGTTCAAGATGAACGTAAAACTTTCAAATTCATTGTTTTTGCCAAGTGACCTTCATAAGCTATGTCTCAAAATAGGATACGTACAAATAATTTAGTAATAAGTATCCTACAAGTAATTGTGTAATTCTGCATAGTTTTACCTCTTCTCCGAGTGGTTTTATTGAGTTCTGAAACAAAGACCTATTTCCTCCACGTCGCCATGATGTGTCAAATAACGAATATTGGTAGGTGTTCTTCTAACTGAGAACGTGGGAGGTATTTGTTTTCTGGGGAAACGAAGTATTTTAACCTTTTCCAAAGAGTGCGAGAAATACTGAAAGTGTTTCATGAAAGCTGATTCCCATAACGAAGTTTATAGAAGTATAATCAGACATATTGACATAATCGCCCACAGTCATGAACATATATGCTGTCAGCGAAATAATAAAATTATATGCTATTACGTTGCCGTCAGTTCATAGTGTGGTCACTTCAATTGCATTCTTGATATGTTTTACTTTGTTCCTCAGAGGCTGAAGACGCAGTGTCGGGGATGAATGAAAAGTAAATTTATAAAATATAAGATATACAGACCTCTGAATAAACAATGAATCTCCGTTCCTAAGTCTGGAAGTATATTTAAATCGTGATGTATAGTACCCTTTAACGTGTCAAGTTTTCAACTCCAAAGATACAAATATATGCGTGTAGATACATTTATACATATATACACACATACATCCATATATATATATATATATATG
>NC_068994.1:52476985-52479290 GCF_001194135.2 Octopus bimaculoides | reverse complement strand
AGAAGAAGAAGAAGAAGAAGAAGAAGAAGAAGAAGAAGAAGAAGAAGAAGAAGAAGAAGAAGAAGAAGAAGAAGAAGAAGAAGAAGGAGAAGAAGAAGAAGAAGAAGAAGAATTGATGATAAGAACGATGCAGATAATGATGAAAGCGATGATGACGGGGTTGTTGAGGTGAAAAAGGAAGAGAAAGTTGGTGACGACCTGATTGTGATGACGATAAAGATGAAGTAGAAAATGTGGTGGTACTAGTAACAGCAGAAATAATTTTAGTAGTAGTAGTAGTAGTAGTAGTAGTAGTAGTTTTAGTAGTAAGCATATAAACGAAAAATGATATTTGGAAGAAACTGAAATATAAAAAAAATAAATATTTAAAGAGGAGAATAAAATAGGGAAATTAAAATGAAAATGAAGACAGTGAAAAAGAGAAAGAGAAATAAAGAGAGAATGAGAGAAGTTGTTGGATATGAAGAAGAAATTAATCAGTAAAAAATATATGCAAGTGTGAAAGGCAAAATTGTATATGAAAATATGAATATATGTGGAAGTCTAGAAAAAGTCAATTAAAAGAGAAAGACAAGGAATAATATTAAAATATGTTTAAAGTTATGACTAGAATGAATATTTAGATTAAAAATTATAAATATGATTAGCAGGTGTAGAGGAAATACAAAGAAGTTATTTGAACAGAAAATTTGCTAACGGAAATAAAGAAAAATAATTATCGAAAAAGCAGATGTGAGAAGGACAGATTAATCACAAGGACAACGACAAGAATTTAGAAATCGCGATTTTGTTTTTTAATGTGACTGATTTTGTCAAAATTCAAGAATATCGTCGAAAATGACAGAATAAGGTCGTCATATTATTTGAGGAAAAACTCAATGAATTTCGCGAAAGGGTAACAAAAAGCATAGTCAGTAAATATTTAAATGCATGATTGTAGAAATAATAAGGCTCAGTTCCTTTATACAGCGCACGTACAAATCAAAAGAGGATACATTTTTGTTTAAATATCTAATTTAGAGTTATTTTAATTCGGTTTTTAATTCGGTTTTTTCTGATGTTCTTTTATAGTCATTCAGACATTGAAACGGCTACACATATTTGTCTTCTACACACACATATTATTCCCTAATAACATCTGAAATCGAGAAACTGGATGATTTGTAGAAGGATAAGACGACAGGTTTATTTATTGCAAAATGGTATACCAGCAAAACCATCAGGTAAAGTGTAGTATAAACTCAAGAAAATACGTTATGAGGGATTGTCTTAGGTTCATGTCTTCGCTTTCTCTCGATTCATCAACAAATTTTACGAAGATTAGTTAATGTATGAATTTCGGTTATTATTAAGAGAAATCCCCCATTCAATTTATATTGCGACCCTATATACACGCGATTTCAAAGAAACTGATACTAGTCTTCGGTGGTAATTGCTTTCCGAAATAATTACTTTATCGTGCAAACAATTAGAAGAACGAAATTTTTGTTCGAAACTGCGTTCTAAGAGAATTGTGCTTCAACTTGTTTCAACCGGCATAATTCTATAAAATTCCTTCGGTCATGGAAGAAGTATATATTATGTAGATTTTAGTATCTAATACTTAAATTCTCTACATTTTTAACATTATGTTCTTATAGCAAAGATTTAAAACCAGATTTATCTTAGCATTTTCAAATACGTTTACGTGAATTGTCAGACCAATTTTCATCGCTGTATTATTTGTTCTTGTATTTTTCATTACATTTTCATTTCATTTAGCGAAGAATTGTTTGACTAATAAATTTCTGCGTTGCCTTGCATCTGTTAATGATTTATATAATTTTATCTTAAATTTAATTTACAATTCTCTTTTTTCTTTTATCTTACAAAAACTTTCGCTAACTTTCAAATACACACCTGCACACATATTATTGTAGTGTTAAAAAGTTTCCTTCGCATCCGTGAACTGGCTGGCCTATGTAAGTTCGGAGATGGTTTTATATTGTGCTGATGCACGATGTCGCTCGGTCGTGCATGCACAATTGCCAGCATCGTCGAATTTGCAACTGGAATATCATACTGATGAGGAAATGAAAAGTTTTTACCTTTCTAAGCCAGAAACGCGTCTATGATTAACTAAGACTGGTTAGGTTCGTTATTTCTTCTTCTTCTTTTGCCTTTGTGAGTTACAAGTATTGCTATCTGTTGGAGTTTCAGCATTTTAGCTGCTATTTCTGAACTTCGGTATGTGGTGAAGCAACTGTTGCTGATCCCTTAATTATGTTTATATATGTATGTATGTATGTATGTATGTATATGTAAA
>NC_068994.1:52465987-52476237 GCF_001194135.2 Octopus bimaculoides | reverse complement strand
ATATATATGCTCGTCTTGTAATTGTTTAATGTCTTCACATATGATAGCTAATGCGGAAAAGATTTATGTGTCTCTAATTACTATGACTTGACATAATATTTCACCTAGAACCACAAATCGAAGAAAATGGAAATTGCCTACTAGGTGTAGCCTTTTAGAAATATAATTGTTAGTAAGACGATTCTGTGGCTATTAGCGTGTAGCATTTGCTCTTACTTGTCTTAAGCGCTGAGATAACGTAATTACAAACTGATCTTTTCAGTTCGCATCTTTACAATCAATTTCTGTGAAAGTTAATTACTAAATGAACGCGCATAAATCACTGGTTTGAAGCTAATTATATCTTAAGAACTGCTGTCCTCGATATTCCCGTTCTTTTGAAACGGTGCCTATTCTATTAATGTGACATTTTACTTCCATGTCAGAAGATTAATGTCTAGCTTATTGCTTATTGCCATAAATGATCGCCTCTGATGCTTAATATTTCTCACGTTGCAAATGCTTGTCTCCATATTCTGATCAGAAAAACAACGACTCTGATTCGCTCCCCTCACCCGCCACTAAGGAAATAAATAAAAGTAAAATGAAATTTTAACAGTGAATCCTGGCAATGAATCTCACATATGTAAATCTATTCGCACTGTCTGTAAAGAGATCTTGGCGTGAATAGCAGTGATAACAAAAATGTTAAAATGCACATTGATCTCCATCAAGTAATTTAATGTAACTCCAGCCGTCCATATTTTACACAGTTATTGCTTAATGCTAATATTTCAGTAATATTTTTCCGTATGGCCAATCAATGACAGAAGCCAATTTATCCAACGCATTCAAATCAAAATGATGAATCAATAAAAATAAAAACATCTTACGCAGAATATTTTCCTATAAAACATCTGATGAATCTCTCAAGTAATGCGCAGACAAAAGAAAATAAGCCGGAGAACAAATATTTTAAACTCCTAGATCACAACACAACACACAAAGACACAAAGATGTCGGTTAAACAGAGTAAACTCTCAAGGAAACAAAACAAACATGGCAATGATGAAGTCGATGATGATGATGGTGATCGTGATGATTTAGGCACAAGACAAATGTTTGACGGGAGGGTTTAGTGTTTAACAACGACCCCTGCACTTGAGTGGTACTACATTGTTATCGATCCCGAAACTATGAACTACCAGCCTGACTCGCTGGGATTAGAAACCAAAACGTAAAGAGCTGGAACAAATACCGATTCTGACAGTCCATGCATGGCCCGAATGCTGATGCTGCTGAGGATGACGATGATTATGATAATTATATTAATGGACCGGCCCACGACTTTCCTCTAGGTACCACGGGTAAGTTACAAAGGGGAAATCTTTTTGCAATGACAATTGCTGGCTTTCCGTTAAATGAAAAAGAAAATGTTAACCAAACAAAAGCCCTGGATTAACTTCCCAGATACAAACACCGATCACACAGCCAACTCTGGCCGATCTGTAAAGAATATCCGTGCTCCAGCATGGCGGCAGCTCTTGAGTGGAAACTAGTTAAAGAGGTAAAAATAATTTAAGTTTGTATGAGATATTGACATTGATACATAGTTGATTTTGTTTCTTACCTACACACACATACACGAGTTTGGGCAGGGTCGTCGATGTACCAACAAGAAACATAAACACCGGTTCCAATTCACTTCTTTTATTAAAATTAATTAACTAATTAACCATTTCACCAATCAGCCAGTCGATTGTTTCATTAATCTTCACGTCATCTAATCAGCTACAGCTGTCAAAGGTCTTTCGTCTACCAATAATTGATTAATTGACGGAATGATTAATCAAACTGTCTATTAGAAAATTGGGTAAGTGGCAAACTAGTTGACTAATTTAAAGAAGTGAAATACAATCGCTTCGTGTGTTAATTACTGGCACAATGACCCTCCAGAAATACAAAAATATATATATAGGGGCAAGCAATGAGAATTTTGATACTGCGTTTATGAATTTGTTTTACAAGATTTCTGATGTGAAATCGTCTGGTAAAGCAGATATTGTTATTAACCAATAATAATAAATAGTAATAATGTGTTTTGAATGGCACAACAACTCACTATAATAACTGGTGTAATTTAATCATCCATAGTCTGATATAATATTTCCGAATATAAAAATTCCTTCTTCACATATCCTAAGGGATTGATCGAGTCAATGCTACAATCGATTTTCCAACGGCTTTTTTTCTGGTTTTTCTTCTCTTTCTTCCTTCTTCCTTCTTCCTTTTTTCCCTTTTTTTTCTTTCCCCAGAAGTGTCTCTGCACTGGTCTCACGAAGCTCCTTCTGGAATTCCTCGTGAGAAGTGCGTGAGGGCGGCCATGTCTCAGGCTCGTGTGTGCTAGCACATCCGTAGCACTGCTTCTAAGTTATATATTATACGTGCAGTTTCCTTTTTTCTCCTTCTTCTATCCTTTTTCTTCCTTTTTTTAGTTTTCTCTTGCCCTTTTTTTTTATAAATAATACATGAGCATGTCATAAAGAAAATACCCACACGCATCCAGATGTTGCTAGCGAATATATTGACTGCCAAGCCTGTTGTTGATTTGGGGCCCTTGTCTGTCTGTGAGAATAGCTTCCTTATTTCTTAAATTACCCAATTATTTTTTCATTGGCCTCAATTGCGGCTGTTATGCTGAAAGAGAACCTGAAGGGCAGCCATTTTGAAGATATTAAGAAGATGAAAGGTGCTTGTGAAAAGGATCCTGGGCACAATCGCTTTGAAGGATTTCCATGGGGCTTCACAGAATTGCTGGAGTGTTACAAGTGCATTGAAGTCAGAGGGTTCTACTTTGAAGACATTATAATTTTCTACCTCTTTGAAATTAATAAATGTCTGTCTTGAAAAGGTTTCAAAACTTCTGGAATGCATCTTGTATATGAGACAAGCTTTCTCAAAGTTTTCGTCGCTTTGCTCGCAAAGTAGAAGACACGTATCCAAGATGGTGGGGAAGTGGGACTGAACCCGAAACCATGTTGCAAGACATGCGTTTTGTTTCGATTGGTGCGTTTACCAATGAGAACAGTTTCATGGTACTTCGAACTTTCAGATAACGGAGTCTTTCTAGCTTCGCATAATGTTCGTCAAAGAGAGCACTTAACACAAACACGCATATCTTGTTCTATAGCCATGGCTGCGGCTATTTTTGATTTCATCGATTATTGTTGTGGATAAAGAAGAACAGTTCTTCTGTTTATCTTTTTCTTATGATATTCATTTTTATTGTTGTTTTTATAGTTGTTAATGTTTCTCTATTGTTTTCTATTTTCCAATTCCGTGTGTTCTTTTCATTGTTGAGGCTATCGTTGTTTTCTATTCTTGTTTCCGTTACGTTCTTTATATATTTCTTCGCTGAATTTATGTCGACTTACTGTCTTTTATTTTGTTTTACGTTTGTTTTAGTTTGTGGTCAGTTACATTTGAATTTTAATGACAATTGATTTTTTAAAAATTATTAATGACGTTTATTAAATACGGTAAAGACAAATTTGAAAACAAAATAGATTTTATTTTGCGAGGGAGAGGTTATTCTTGAGAAAGGTGTAGCAATGTTCAAGAGATAGGTGTTTGTGTTTATCTTGTGTATGTATGTTCGGTTGTGGGCTGAGAGAAACAAAGAGGGAGAAAAGTGGAAAGTGTGAAGCTGTGGCTCTCAGGCGTTGCCGTACTTTTTGTTGCAAGACATGCGGTTGGTGAGTTTAGATAACGGAGTGTTCTAGGTTCAGATCATTTTCGTGGCACTTTATTTTGTCGATTCCGGAAAAACAAATCTTAAAGATGACTTTTTGGGGTTTTGAACACAGAACCTAATATTCTAGAATGTAACATTTCAGCTATCTATTCTGCTTAATGATCTTCTGTGTCTCACAGAATACCACCTTATTTAGCTATAAAAATAATTATAAAACACACAGACACACACACACACATACACACGCACACACACTCTGCAGTAACAACAGTACCGAGTAAATAAGAATGAAACTTACAAAAGCAAAATCAATCATACAAAAATAAGAAATGAAACAACAATATAGTTTGTAGTGATTGTTTCATTATGGTAATATATATATCCAGGAGTTATCTCGGCTGTAAATGAATGTAAATGGAATATCTAAGTCACGAGAGAGAAAAAGACAACAGAACAAATAAAGATAAAAGAATGTAACAAAACACGACTGAATTTCTTATTCAAAGATCATGACTATATTTAATATTTTCAGGGGACAATTAGATAAGTAGCATGTAAAGGGCTAGGTTAAAGAACACAGACTCAAACGCTTCAAGAAGCTGCATCAGCTAGGCCACAATCCAACAAGTGAAATCATTAAGAGAATAATAAAGATTCAGACATGCATTAACAGAAGAGTTAATAGAAATTATGAATATTCTGGTGATGTTATTTGGCGGGTGAAAACGTTGAAACAATTGTACGACATCACAAAAATTTTAATAAATTAGTAGAAAAAAAAGTAGATTAATAGAAATTTATGGAAGCAGAGACAAGGAATCGGAAAAAAAAAAGCAAAATAAACGAAATACGAAAATCAGCCAAATAACGAAGAAGAGTCTAAGGTTAATGTAATTATTCTGTAAAGAATCGATAGGTGAGGTATTCAAACTGCTGGGTAGAGATTCTTCATGAAGAGCAGAGAGGAGAAAACAATTGGAAATAATTTTGAAGTGAAAAACAATGTCGGTTTTAGTAAAGCTGCGTGGCGAAACACAATAATGTTTCATTGAAATTAACATTAAATATTTCACTAACAATTCCCCCTCCCCACCTTTTTTTTGTTTTTCAATGGAGTTTACTCTTGACAGAAACATTAAATTATGCTGTTTCTCTTCTCCACAAACAGCCTAATTATATTTATCTTGTTAACATTTTGGTTGTTTGCTGTTGGTTTCCTATTTATTTGCCAAATTTTTCTCGTAAGTCAACTTGGATGTAGCTGTATTATATTTTCTTATTCAAATATCATGAAGATCTTTATAAATGTCTTGAATTTTTTTCTTGACGCTTTAACTTGTCTAATAATATCACAACTAATTCAACATCTTATTTTGCTATTTTGTTCTGATAATACGTTCTACAATGGTCACTATCATTTGGTTGCTTTCAATAACTTAACCGCTTCGTAGTTAAAGAAACGAGTATAAGAGATTTAGTCAATCATATCGACTCAAAACGGAAGAAGAACATTGATGTCGGGGGAGATAAAGTGAGGTGTCAAACTGACACTGAATTCGTTTCGATTTTACCTGTTCTTACTTAGATAACTTTTTTTTCAAGTGCATATGTATATATGTGTGTGTAGTTGAAATTTACAGGAAAGCAAAAGACAAAGGTGAATGAACAACGAGCAGTTGTATATGTACATATATACATATATGCATATGCATATATGTATATAGACATATATACATTTATATGCATATATATATATATATATATATATATATATATATATATATATATATATATATATATATATATAGGTCTTGGTCTTATTCTTCAGATTTCAGCGTGTCCATGTCATATGTTCAGTGTGTGCCCTAACTAGACTTTGTCCTAACTCCTTCATGTCCTTGATTTCGTAGTTTCCGCCCCACCTCTAATCAGCCATATCCTACGTTTGCAGACTTCATGTAGTTTATTTCCATGCGGTACATGTTAAGGTCTGTGCTACGGGTAGTCAGCTCTGTCGGCGTGCTCTGCAAGTGATCTGTGGTTTCTGACATGAGTACTCGCAAATTGGATGTGATTTAATATCTCGCAGTTGATATTCATACTTCCTGTCTAGCGGAGGTCTCTCATGAATATTTGTAGACATGCACTTACATTCATACATACATACATACATACATACATACATACATGCATACACACACGCACTTACATTCATACATACATACATACATAATACATACATGCATACATACATACATACATAATACATACATACATACATACATACATACATACACACATACATACATGCAGGCAAATAGATACATGGCAGTCCTCTAAATAGTATTTCTATCAATTACATTCATCTGACAAATCTCTAGTCATACTACCAATCACCGGCTCAATGTGCCACACAGTGGACTCAAACTTTAACTACAGAGACACTTATGAACCCACTCGTATGAGCCTACTTGATAGCATAACCACTGCTCTTTTGGTTGGGTTACTCTTACAACTTTTGTTTTTGTTGTTACCTGTTTTATTCTGGAAGGTTCCCAATCGAAATACAACTAATGATCCAGTGAAAATTTAGCTGCAGCTTCATCTAGATCTGCAATTAGAATTTAACAGATTAAGATATTTAATATGGTGATATATACCTCAGCCTAGTCGCCAAGGCGGCGAGCTGGCAGAAACGTTAGTACGGCGGGCGAAATACTTTACGTTCTGAGTTCAAATTACGCTGATGTCTTTGCGTTTCATCATTTCGGGCTCCATAATTTAAGTACCAGTTGCGTACTGGGATCTATCTAATAGACTGACCCCTTCCCCAAAAATTTCGGGTCTTATGCCTAGTGTAGAAAATGATATATATATCAGCCTAGTCGAATGTAGTTTTATTAAAGATTATTGCTCATTTTTACGCAATGGTAAATGTTCTTCACTTTTACGTCAAGTGAAAACGGATGGACAGTTACTAATTCAATACAATGACAAAGAAATTGAAATAACGTTGCTTACATTCAGATATGATATACAGAGATAACGTGAGAGAGAGACACAAACAGACAGATAGAGACAGAAAGGCAGAGTGAAAAAGAGAGGGGGAGGGGGAGAAAGACAACGAAAAAATGAGAGAGAAACTCTTTATAGTTGACAGACACGATTAATACAGGTGTATTCTTTATATCATTTTTTTTACGGCGTTTGTGAAGCCTATTTTGAAACGAAAAGACAAGTAAATAATTGTGTTATGTATTTTCTAAGAGACGTTTAGCCATAGGTGGTATACATTATTGTCTATGTTACGAGCTGTCTTTTTTTTTTTTCTGTAGTCTCTTAATATTCAATTGCATTGTGCAACATAAAAATATGATATTACCTCAGACAAAGAATTAGAGAAGTGAGCTGGAAAGTTGAAAAGAAGAAATGCTTTGAAGATAGTTATTAAAGAAATAAAGAATTATGGGTGGAACTTCCGATACAGTATATATTTATTATCATTTATATTCATACAACGCCAGAATTCTGGCCAAATTCCAAAGTTATTGTCAACTTACGTAGATTGTACTTTTATGATAAACATGATAAACATACATACACACACACACACACATACACACACACACACACACACACACACACGCACAAACGCACACACATGTATATATATATATATATAGGTATATGCACAAGTATGCATGCATGCTAGTATGTATGTCTGTATAAGGAATCAGGATATGCGAAGCAGCGAAAAAGGAACGTTTGTATGTATGTCTATATATGTATATATTTATATACAGTAACATCCACCCTTAGGGGTCAGCCACATTTAAATGGCAAATATACTTCACTTTATCGTGCAGTTACTGTTAACACCTCGTTCAGAGATTTAACATTGTATATATATATATATACATATACTTATACACACACACACACACACACACACATATATATATATAGATATATATATATATATACATATACATATGCATATATATATATATATACAAATACTTATGCATATGCATACCTACACACCTGTGTGTATGTCTATGTAGATATGCACTCGGTTTAACACTATCAGACATGTCTACTTGTCATCACTTCCCATATACTAATTCCTTATAGACATACCTACATATATGCATGCATACATATACATATATCATATATCATATTTCTATATATGTGTGTGTAAAGAAGTGTGTGTGTCTGCCTCTAGATACATATGAACATATATGTTCATCTGTATTGATTTTTTGTTTTACATTATCAGGCATGCTTCCTACTCGTCGCTTCACATATACCAAATCTTTGCTAGTTTGTCTCCATGAATTCTAGAGTCAATTGCTTTGACAGCAGGCAGAATTTGTTCTTCTGCCCTTGAGTATAGTTTTCTATACTTTCCTTTAATACGTGACACTTTATAAGATGTAAATACAACATATTTATTGTCACAATCGGTTGGTATTACATTTATTGGCTTGTTAGAATATATTTAATGTATCTTCATATTCTGTTTATGCTTAGTAAGTGGTGTCGAATCCTAGTTTGGGAGTTAGTTAATGCAGACGCATTTCAAAAGCAGATGACATTAAAATATCATCTCGATTAAGGGTAGAAATCTTCGTTAATGTGTGAATAATCCCGTGAAAGAGATTAGAAGGGGTCTACTCATTTCTAAGAGATGACAGATCTTTAAAGTTACATATTTCAGGAAGACATCACTTGCTACAGGCATAAACTTGTGCTTTCTCTTCTTTCTACCTTATCTCCTGCTACTACCTTATCTCCTGCTACTGCCGTGGTTTCAGCGCAGTGGAATGCTCCCGTCCCACTTAACTGCGCACAGTTAGCTTGTCGCTCATCCTCTCGTCTGTCATACTTATTTTATCGTACCCTCTACAAACATAGATGTGAAGACTTTGCCATTTTTTGCCTTGCTGGAATTTTGTACTTCTGTGCTTTTTAGTGGATTCACCCACATATACTTATTCAAGAAGGACAATATATCGCGTCTGTATCATTGATCTGAGAGAGACTGCGAAAGCAATGGCATTAACTTTTTCATAACCAGGCAACACTCATAAAACAAAATCAAACCATATTGAAAATTTATCTTTTGAGTGATCAGCTCGTATATGTTAAAATTACGGTTTATCAGTTCTCTTTCAATCCCTTACTCTACATTCTCTCTTTCGAATCTCTAATGCGTAGGAAAACGTGACGTGCGGTATTTCTCCCGGCTCTTTTGGTTCTGAGTTATAATTCAGCCGAATCCAAATTCGACTTACATCTTCAAAAAATATGAACACAAGATGACAAACATCTTTTTCTAATAGCAAACATTTTATCCGAAATAGAAACGAATATCAGTAAATATTTTTGTTCCAATAGTTATGATAATGAAATAGGGTTTCTCGAAGTTTCTCTAGAATAATGTTAATCGGTGTTTTGCATAGCTCAGACATATACGGAGTCTCTTCAGGTCGAAACAGTACTTCTCCGCATTTAGTGGCCAACGCTCCAATCCTACGCCCATGTAATTAAAATATCGCAGGAAAGAATTTCAAGACGGTCTCTTCAAGCCGAACCAACCGGTAACAGACTCAAGGGTATACCAAGAATAAGACAGTTGGATAATATTCATAGCCTCAGGTGGATAATATCCGTAGTGTCAGTTGGTGATGCTTGAGGATATAGCCGCAAATTGTAATAGCGGTTACTCCTAATAGACCTATAGAGGGGGTACTTGAGAACTCTACTTCCATAAACCTCCCAGGATTAATAGGTAAAGATGGGGGGGGGGAGATGAAGATTAACGATAATTCACTATGAAAGAACGGAAGTAAAACATCTTTAAATTTCGACTCCAGACAGGTTACTTTTTCCAAAAGTTTTCACCATTCCTTAGATGTTCCTACGAATACACCCCACCATGCACAAACATTTCTGTGAATAGTTTTCTGTTTTTGCTTTGTTGAATTTAATTCCTTTCCGTTACTTTCTTTCCAAACGTATGGTTTTGTTGTTTTTTTTTTCTCTATGAAGGTAGGTCTTCGTTATATTGACACTTCTGTCAAATTTCGTATTACAAGTATATCGATAATTCGTAATACCTCAGTCCGGAGTTTCTTTCAGTGAAACTTTTACATATTATCAGGTAACTTCGTATAATTGACAGGCAGCAATTTATATAACCTTTCTTCCTGACATTCTCCGTACTACATATTTACATATATATACATATGTGTGAGTGTGTATATATGTGTGCGTGTGTATATATGTGTGCGTGTGTGCGTGTGTCTATATATATTTCTATATATACACATCCACACATACATATACTTGTATATACATATATACACATCCACACATACATATACATATATATATATATACATATATACACCTATATATATATATATATATATATATATATATATATATATGCATATGTGTGTATGTATATTTACGTATATATACATATGTATATATATATATATATATA
>NC_068994.1:52463732-52465911 GCF_001194135.2 Octopus bimaculoides | reverse complement strand
AAATGAGAATATGTGTTTGTCTGTCTGTCTGTCTGTGTGCTTCCCTAAAACTCAAGAACTACACAACCAATTATTATAGCACAAACATTTTTAAGAGCCGATAGCATGGTAGTCACATATTTTATCATCACAGTATCATAAAAAGATTTGTTTAGAGTGCTCCAATGGATATACATCAGAGTATATGGACATCCGCGTATTATAGTCTATAGCCAGAAGATAGTGAGGTAAACATGAGCAAAGAAACGGTAATGGAATGCAGTTTTAATCTGTAGTAAAAACGTATTAAATTCCTATCATACTGCTATTATATGCGCCGAAGTCATTATCCTCACGCAATCGCTGAATTTTTCCTGCTGATATAAATGAACAATGTTACCTAATATCGGGGAAAAAATCTATAGCAAATGTATTTGGTATTTGGAACCACAAAGAAAACAATACATAAATATGACTGGAACCCAATTTCAACTCAAAAAAGAGAAAAAAAAGGAAGTACAAATGAGATCTAGGTGGTAAGTAAATACTGACCGTACTGTTATATTTAAGTGATCAACTGCATCTGGCAAAGTAATCGCCCGTATTTGTATTAACATAATCATAACTCACCGTCCATGTAGTGTGTAATAGCTTATGTCTGACAGGATCATATTAAACCATTTATCTTGTCAGGCAATACGGAGTAGAGAGTCAAACAAAATACATACATATATATTATATATATGTGTGTGTGTAATACACACACATACATAAATACATACATACATATATATATATATATATACACACACACATATATAATATATATATAACACAAGAGAAAAGTAATTCTCCGATGCTTAATATGCAGAATCGGAAACTGCATAAAAATAACCTTTTGCACTTATCTATCGGGAATTCAGCAGCTGTATTTCGCAATATGCATTTATAAGACACCCACATACGCCCGTATATATATATATATATATATATATATATATATATATATATGTATGTATGTATAATAAATATGCATGAGATACAGACACGTACTAACACAAGCGTATGTATCCCCATATACGTAAAGTTACAAACACTCTGATACACGCACGATCGCACAGACACCAATACATATTAAAAGTATAGAAACAAGCACACATATACACATCCACTCAAAAGTATATTACACGATATATTATGTTGAAATTTCTTTGAAATAAGGGATTCAAAACTATAAGGGAGTCATACTGCGAACGCAAATTTATTTATTAAGGTAGTTATTTGTGACAACCAGCCACATATATCTCTTACAGGATCTTATCAGATGATTCAACGCATAGCTGTCAGCAGAAATATATACAAAATATGTTTACAGAAACATTTCTTCCGTGATATATATATATTTATATATATAAGTCGACCTAAGCGGTTTTGAAACCATAGCGTGAAGACAGACGAAATATCGCTAAGCATTTCACTCGGCGTGATAACGTTTCTGCCAGCTCGGCGTCGATAAATTAAGTACCAGTTGCGTACTGCGGTTGATCTAAACGCCTGGGCCCCTATGTATGTAGGTATGTATGTACGTACGTACGTGCGTATGTATGTATGTATGTATGTATGTATGTACGTATGTATGGAATTTCAACATCAACAAGAGGGTATTTTTGTATCTGTGCATGTATGTATGTATGTATGTATTTATACGTGCACATCTCTATATTTTGCTTTATGTATGCATTCTCATGCATATTGTTGCATATCTAGACATGCTCGTATGCATATATATATGTGTGTGTATGTGTATATGAGTGTATAAATATCTATGTGTGTGTATATATGAGTGTATGTATATATGTGTGTATGTGTGCGTACGTCTGTGTGTGTATATGTGTGTGTGTGAATATGCATTTGTTTATGTATATATTCGCGTTATTACATTTAGTATTTCAAAAGCTTATAACGTTGCGTGATAAGAGAAAGTATATTGGAATGAGTGAATTGCAATATTACGTATTTCGTTTCCACATGCTTCTGGCACGAGGCAGACTAAAGATTTAACTTTGCTTAAGACTGACTCTCTTGCGATCTGCATAGTATCGTAATTTATTTGATTGTATGTGTGTGTGTCTGCCTGTGCATGTCTGTATGTATATATACATATATGTATATATATATATATATATATATATATATATAT
>NC_068994.1:52457921-52463674 GCF_001194135.2 Octopus bimaculoides | reverse complement strand
ATATATTTATATATATATATATATATATTTATATAAATAAGGATAAGATCGATATTTAAAATATTGATCTTATCAAGTGGTCAGCATGGGAATAAAAACCATCAAAGGTAATAATTATTTAAAATTATGTACGTATATGTACGCATATGTTATCTATACAGACAAGTCACCAATACCCACGTATACATACATATGTAAACAGAAGGCAGAAAAAGAAAGAAAGAAAACAGACATTACGTGATTTAGAAGACTTCAACCCATTGATAGAACATATAGTAGCTGCAGCAAAGATTTCAAACAGACCTGCCATTAATGGGGGATATGATAGAGATTTAATGGTATTACTGTGCTTTCAGACCATGATTAGAAAACACTTCTTGTACTTTCAACTAGACACAACATGAGGCAAAACAGCCATCTAGAGAGTAGATCACTGCTATGTATATAGGAGAGTTCCTGAAATTCACAATACCAATTTTGCTCATACATGCATATGTTATATATGAAACTACACCTGCTTTTAATTTCTTTCGAAAAATAAAGTCATTCAAATTTGTGTTAACCAAATCTGACTTCTAAATTATAGCTTATGTCTTCAAGCAATACATACATTAGCAAAATATATAGTGGCAATATAGGTAAAGCTGCTTCGTCTACATGTATCAGGTTGAGTAAAAAGTATGCACCTTTTTTGAACCATGAAGAATTTGTACCGGATTTTCGCAGTTTTGAATTGTTTTTAAACATGTTTTTTTTTTTTATTATCTGATAATGCAGACATAGACTCGCCCAAATGCATCAATAAATTAACATTGATATCTTTTTCACTGCTGTTACAATCACCTGAAATGAAACTGTCAAAGTGCGATATTCGAGCAATTTTGCTACTCAACTTCAAAAAGGACGTAAAGCAGCTGAAACTGCTCACGATATCAGCGAAACGTATGGTGACCAATGAGTGGTCAGCTCGATTTCGCAGTGGAGACTTGAGCCTTGAAGAGCGTGAGTGTAGTGGACGTCCATCTGTCATCGATGACGGTCAATCACCATTTAGAAATATCCACGTATAATCACTCGAGAACTGGCAAAAGGAGAGATATTTTCGAGGTAGAGTGCAGTGGAATGGAACCGGAAACCATGTATCTGAGAAGCGTTGTTTTTATTTTTTATCTCATAGATAGGTGATGTAGGTTTCATAATGCACGTGCAAGTAGATTATGAACATTCTCACCTTACATTGATGAAAACAAGAACAGGTTGAAAAGAGACATATCGAAGGTTATACGCAAACTATAAATATAAAATATACTTAGAAAGACTAAAAAGCGTTTGATAATGGAGAAACTGTGATACAATATTAAGTAAAACATTAAGTAAAAAACAGAGTTTCTTGTGTCCCAATGTTGAAACCATTCAACTGGAACCATAACAGGGTTGATCTTACGAATTTCGGATCGCCTGAAAGGACTTTATTCCAGACAAAACCATTAATTAAAAAGAGAAAAAAGACAGTTTTATTATATTTGCTTGATAAATCTGATTCTATGTCATATTAATAATTACATTTTGGCGTTATTGCGGTAGTATAAGAAAAGTAAAAAAGACTATCGGTAAAGAAAACGAAGATAGTTTTTCGTTTTTCAATACCGTTGACAGTGTTCCATTGTTGAAAGGCAGATAATCAATAAGTAATTTAGTCGATTCTTAATTAAAATTAGTTTAACATAATAGTGTTTAATGTTTATTGAATAAAGTTGTTTAATATTTGTGAAATTTGAAAAGGCAGAATCAAATTGGACCATTATAATGCTTTCTTCGTTAAACAAACAGTGATTCTTCGCTGAATTATATCAAGAAATTCAATAATATTTTTATTAGCACTTTTACACAAAAAATATTTATTTAAACGGTTATTGTACGTTATCTGACTATCGGCGCTCCCTGATTGCTGAGAACATCACCTGTTGTATTTGAATTCTGTAAAGATTCAATAATAAATATTATTAGCTTTAACCATCTCCACCAGAAAAACTAATTTTGAATCTATTTCCAGTGAGAACTGCGAAATACTCCAGCGAATGTTATCTACTGGCTAAATGACGACCCATACATATATATGATGACAACGATGACGACGACGACGACGATGATGATGATGAAAATATAAAAAGAGGAAAGAAGATGAAGTAGTAGTAGTAGTAGTAGTAGTAGTAGTAGTAGTAGTAGTAGTAGTAAATACATTGTGAATTTTTGATATATTAGATATTAGTAGTACGAGAAGAAGAAGAAGAAGAAGAAGAAGAAGAAGAAGAAGAAGAAGAAGAAGAAGAAGAAGAAGAAGAAGAAGAAGAAGAAGAAGAAGAAGAACAGGACCAAGAAGAAGAAGAACAACAACAAAACAAGAGCAAGAACAAGACCACAGTCGTATGGATACATCGTCAATATGAACTATTAAACTTAGAGTTTCTTCTATGTTATCCTATCAACTCTATCCAATCGATGCGTTAATAAACATCAGAGTCGATATATCAATTCATAAATACAAATCACGTGCGTACCAAAGCGTGAATGCAAGGACACAATAAACGCGGACACATACACTCCTAGACACAAACACCTACATACATACATACATACAAACATATATACAACGTATTCACGCTCAATATAATTGTCACATATGTTTACAATGGAACCAAAAGGAAACACTTATAAATAAATCTTCAAACAAATTGCGTTTCCTTCATTTAAACAGATTTCCACTTGAATGATAAGAACGATGCCGTTCTAAGTTTATTAGTTCGCAAAAGCGCAGTAACTGATGTACAGCGACACCTATGCATGTATGTATATGTGAATGTGGGTAAGTGCGTGTGCGCGCGTGTTCATGTGTGTGTACGTGAATGTATGTGTATGTAGGTATGTATATGTTTATATATACATATATATATGTAATATATATACACATATATATATGTAATATATATATATATATATATGACGCAATATATATATGTATGTATGTATGTATGTATGTATTTATGTATGCATGTGTGTGTCTATGTATGTATATATACCAACATTTTGTTCAAAAATGAATTTAAAGATTTTTGCGTGGAATTGAAACAATAAATATATCATTAAAGAGGATATATTTGCTTAAAAACCGTCTTCAAATATGGCAGGATATACGATATACACATATGTACTGTTATATATGTGTGCTTGTGTTTAAGTATGCCCACATATATAGATCATGTGTGTATGTACACATACATACAAACATATATATATATATATACATATATATATATATATATATATATATATATATGTATATAGATAGATAGATAGATAGATAGATAGATAGATAGATAGATAGATAGATAGATAGATAGGTATGTGTGTGCAAATACAAATGTGTTTGTATAAGAATTCTTAAAAGAATTGATTTAAAAATGAGACAATGTTATTAAACAAATAGTAATAAGAAAATATGATGCCGCGTGATTTCTATATTAGATTAGTAGTGTTCTATGAAATGGCGACACTTTTAAGCATTACAAAGAATTATAGAATTGGAAATGTAGTTTCATTTTTCGTCATTGTATTTCTTATTTCCCTCACAAAATCCCCATTTGTCGTTCGAAAGCGTTCTACTTACAAATTAACGTGCAGATATAAACGGTCTTCTAACTTCGTTTGACAGACTCCTGTTTCCTTCTTTTAGCGTCACAGGAAATACAATCCCTTCGACTATTATTAACCATGGGTTCTCTTATGTTTATGACTCTGTTGTAAAATATACTGCCTTTGCCTATTGTCAACTCCAGATTCTAAAATTTTGTAGACTTATTTTGAAAGGAATCTATATTAATGGTTTATTACGCGAGTAGAAGAAATCCTTAATGTTGGTTATATACGTAGAGATAAAGGATGGGTAAAGAAGCTCATATCTCCTTTTATATCCACTTTTATTACGAATCGGTATTGCTGTATCAAATGCATTCTTTGTGATCGAACACTCAGGTCGAACATCAACTTTCCGTTACTCACATTTATTAAACGATGAAACAAAAGGCATCGTTACGTAATCTTTTTACACTCAAATAATCATAGCAAATGATTTGTGGTCGGAAGGAATGTTATTTAAATGTATCCATTATTACTTTGAAAATCTATGTTTAATCTTCACAAATTATTTATAATTGAAACGAAATTAGTTTGTCAATGTCATAATCGTTTTCAGATTTAATTTGTCTTCTACGAATATTTATACTAATTTATTAAGTACAAAGAGAACAGCGACAATCAAAACAATGGCGCACAGATTTGAAAGTGAATGTGCTAAGTATTTCCGTTAAAAATGTGAAGTATTTACTAACGTAATTATTCCAGAAAGATATTTAAGTACACACACACACACACATACATACACACAGAGACAGAGATAGACACACACACATACATGTATATGTATATGATTATATATATATGTAATTTACAGACTTCGAGTTTGTTTACAAATTTAAAAACATATATACTACACTAAAAATATCTATACATTAAAACTAGCAGAAACTGCGTGGGCTATGTATCTGAATTGGGCACGTACAGAGCCATCTAAGCATTGATGTCGTATTCAATTCCTAGTGGTACTCCCCATCCTATTTTAGTCAATTTTTTCGTTTAGGTCGCTTTAAGTGGAGCATATATTATTCCCTCCTACCATATAAATTATTATATATTATATAATAACTTATATATTTATATTATATATACTTATATATATATATATATAAATACACACACACACACATATATATATATATATATACGTATGTAGGAATATGTATATGAATGTACGCAATATATATATGTGTGTGTGTGTGTGTGTGTGTGTGTGTCTGTGTGTCTGTGTGTGTGTGTGTGTGTGTGTGTGTGTGTCACAAATCGTCACGAGAGAAAATAGAGTGACTCACAAAAAGATCGACTGTATATCGCAAAAGCGAGCGATTTTTATTTACAAATATCCATGTAAGTATACATAACATATTTCTATACATATACATCCACATACATATACATATATACATGCATACATGGATGTATATATGTGCATGTAAATGAAAAGAATACGGACTCAGAATCATGCACAATTCCTCAAAGGTAAGAATAAATGAGAAAGATGGACCTGAGTATATATTGAACTACAGAAATACACACTATCCGCCATATCAGTGCAGACAGCCACTGCTTATACACACTTCTACAAAAACAAGAAAAGGAATAAAAACGGTTTTGTTAGTTACTATAGGTACTGCGAGATTGCTTTATATTATATGTCCATATAAATCATTGAGCATATATTTCGTTCCTCTTTTCAAACATATGTATAGCCTCGGAGAATTTTGATGTGAAGAACAAGCTTGTATTTCTACTTCGAAAGAAAGAAAAGATCTTTATTTTCATGGGGAGATAGATAGCGGGTAGACGATCGGCAATTATCAAATAATACGAGTGGAATATATATATATATATATATATATATTTATATATATACACACACATATATACATGTACACATATATATATATGTATATATGTATGTGAGTATATATGTATATATCTATTTATCTATCCATCTGTCTATCTATCTATATATCTATATATATATTTATACGTATATGTACATATATACACACACCTATATATATATATATATATATATATATATATATATATATATATAT
>NC_068994.1:52450478-52456170 GCF_001194135.2 Octopus bimaculoides | reverse complement strand
ATATATACAGAGTGAGAGAGAGAGGGCGACATAGATAGATAAAGAGAGAGAGAGTGAGAAAGACAAAGACAAGGAAAAAAAATAAGAAAAAGAAAGAAAGAAAGAAAGAAATTGAGAAAAACAAACAAACAAACACACAGAGTCGGATTTATATGTGTGCATGTAAACACACAAAGCCTAGGAGGGAGAACAGGGAAACAAATGTAGCAGAAATAGAGAAGGTGTAGTTGATATTATTTTTTTAAACCTGCGGAACAATAGAGAACGGATGTTAGTGCAGAGCAGAATATTGTATCTTTTATAATTGTTTGAAAGATTTCTATGTGAAGGAAAGATATACATATTCGGTGCCTTAGGGTATATTCATTGTGGAGATCTTAAAGTATGTAGTTTATTTTTAGGTGCGCAATAGTTGTGAGAAAAAAATCTTTAGTATAGCTGAAAAATAATGTTGCTTCGGTAAACATGACCATGACGAAGTTACAGTTTTGTGCATATAATGGATGAGTTTATATTCAAAATGAAAGTAAATTTAATGCGTTAAACCGTGTGAAATCATAAAAAGTTACTAAACTTTGGGGCATGGACTCATTTTTTGAAGGAAAAGAAATAATGTAAGAAATATAGAGACAGTATTGCGAGTGATTTGTTTTAAGCTGGTAAATATACCTCTTCTATTCATGAATCGGACAATATGCCGAATAGATATTTTCATTCAAAAATATCTGCCCTGAAGAACATCATAAAGTTTTGGCTTGCTCTTACTCGTAGCAGATAATATTTATGTTTAATTTAGACAGAAAGCTCATAAATTTGGAAAGGGAGATGAGGAATGAGGAGCAATCGATAAATTTATATTATATTTCACAAGTTCTGTTCTTTATGGAAACGCAGCTGAGGAAACACTGCGCGTCCTCTCGCCTTGTTATAAATAGCAGTGGAATTACCTTAAAATCATGTCACGCTTTATAACATAAGGAATTATCACTGTCAGACGCATCACGTTCACACGTCTTGTCGTAAACAAGTACTATACTATTACTTGTAATATAGATACGAGAGATTTGAAAATCAGAATAGTTGAAAAATTAAAATTTTTTTTTTTATGGCAAGTCCTTTGAATTCGTAAGGTAGCAGTATTAAACTGAAAACTGATTCGGCTAAACATTTGTCATTGATAACCTCATAACAATGATTTTTCAATACACGCACAGAGTTGGCAATTTTTCTAGTGGTTTTAACCCAAACCATCAACACCAGTATGTGACTGGGACTTCCTTTATTGACTACGGAGAGATGAAAGAATTTTAAATCTTCTAATATAGGCACATACAATATTTTATTGATCTCGGATGTAAGAAAAGCAAAAGTAACTTCCTTGGAATTTGAACACAGAGCGTAAAGATTTCTAACAAAATATTGTGTTTCTCCAACTTAACGCCCCCAGATAGCTCATAAAAAATAAATGCGCCCTTTTAAAACCTAGCCAGGCTCATGGGCCCAGTGTCCTGGTTTCAATGACGTATATGTTCCCCAGCTGGACGGGACACCAGTCCATCGCAGCCTTACTCATTTTTGCCAGCTGAGTGGACTGGAGGAACGTGAAATGAAGTGTTTTGCTCAAGAACACAACGCGTCGCCCGGTCCAAGAATCGAAACCACAATCTTACGATCATGATGCTGACACCATAACCACTAAACCACGCGCCTCCACCACCAGATAGCTGATAATAATGTATAGTTTGAATGGTGCAATATATGTAGTTTATTGCTTTATTTTTCCTTATGGTTTTCTAGCTGTAAATAGGTTATTATATCGGTAAAAAGATATTCGCTTGTAAATTGTAATATGTAAACATCAGGTTACAGTATGTTGTTCCCCAATTTACAAAATCTGATGGGTATTCAGATTTGGAGGTCATATAATTGACACAGTTGACTCTAGTGCACCAACCAATAAGATATATTTGTTTGAACGCCGTAAATATGAACGGTCATGTCCAAATTCTATGAAACCCTATGCAGCGAAAATCCGCCATTAGCAACGTAAAGCTGTATTAGTTCAAATTATCCATCTGTATATAATAATTGAATCATATATACCATTGGAAGCCGTTTAAACTGCGATATTCGTTTCGAGAAGTATATATATATATATAACATGTACCTTGCGACGAATACTGCCATTTGGAAGGCCTTCAACAGTATATACGCTACTTGTATGATATACTGATCGCTAATTCTTTGCGTTAACCAGACCAGCTTGAAGTAGCAGTTAAACCTAGTTCAGATCACATTCTGCTGTCTTAAACAAAGAAGGGTACATATATACACGAAAAGAAGGGTTCTGTTCGATATTTTGGACGTAGCCTGGTTTGATCAACGCAGCTCAAAGAAATAAATGAACTTACATGAATGAAACAAAGCATTTAGTACTTTGAAGTTCAGCAGAATTTATTATATCCATTACTTCTGGAGATATTGAGCTAACAAGTTGCATATGTCAGCTGTTTATCTGTGTCACTGCTTCACCATTTTCTCTCCTCTCTCTCTCTCTCTCTCTCTCTCTCTCTCTCTCTCTCTCTCTCTCTCTCTCTCTCTCTCTCTCTCACTCTCACTTTTGTCTCTATCTCTTTGTTAACATGTGAAGTGAAAAGATGAGATAAAGAGAAAAATAAATTGGTGGTTATTATGAAATGGAGATTGCTTTGGAAGAAAACTAAATTAAGTAACACATGAGAGAACGAAAGATGTAATAAAATATAAGCAAGGTTCCGAAAGAAAGATATATGAAAAATATATATCGTAAGACAATATGAAAAACAAATAAAACCGAGATGGATAGTTAAGAGGAAAATGTAATCCACGATGAAATGTATTGGATAACAAGAAAGAAAATAGTGTGGTGAGTGAATGAATGCAGGAAATAAAGAGGGGGGAATAATGCGAGATGAAGGATAAGAGGAGAAGAAGTGAGAGAGATAAAGGAAGTTAGAGCAAAAATGTAATCGGCAATTGTAATGGCAACTAATCTGGTATATCACAGAAATGGCATTCGGGAGTGGCGTGTATTCTCCAAAAAACAGAAAATTTATCAAACAATGATATAAGAAATTACCAGAGAAAGTCACATGATTTGCTAGAAATAGCAGTTATTGAGTTCTTCATAAAAGGTGACGCATTCTTATAATGTCCAATGTACTGTATATGCTCTGTCAAAAACATAGGAAAATATGAGAGAAAAGCTGAGAGTGAGTGGGGCCGGCTAATGTTGAAAAGCATTTCGTCATAGGTTTGCGGGCACTCCACAAACCTTGGATACAGCTCTCTAATACAGCAACTACAAACATCACCATTATCGTGGTGGTGGCCATAGTTGCAGTGGGGGAAGGTGAAGGCGGGTGGTTGGAGTGTTGATAATCATTATAGCTATATAATAATATAAACATAATTATAATTCAGGGTACCGAAGAGCCACCACCATGCCAGAAATAGCACTCAAAACTGACTCTAGAACCACATCATGTATTCATACAGCACTGATGATAAGATAAATGAACAAAGCCAAACAATGTTTGCTAATTTTTTCGTTCATTTATCTTATCACCAATCCTATATATAATGTGGTACTATAGTCAGTTTTGACTACTATTTCTGGCATGGTGGTGCCTCTTCGGTACTTTTAATTATAATTATACATATATATATATTTATATATATATATATATATTTATATATATATATATATATATATATATATACATATATATATACATATATACATAATGCAAAGGTATCTAAGTCCAAAACGTTGCTTTTTCAGAAAGCGAAAAAATAAATACTTTCAGCATTCCATGGCAAAACCGTTGTACTACACTTTGGAAGCTTTTGATATCCTGGCATCTGAAGCAGCTGGAGGTACGACAGTTTGACCAAAAGAATCAGCTATTGCAAGCAAAAATAAATAGTGAAAAAACGCATTTGGCCAGATTTGGACATACGACAGTTTAACATAATAGCAATGACATATATATATATAATACTTATTTGTAGTTTAGTAAGGATGTGAATTTGTAGAGGCATTAGAGCGTCCGATAGAATTTCTTTCGGCATTTATTTCTGTACACGCTTCTGTTGACAGAGGTTTCGAGATATCAACACGGGAATATTGAGATGGATGGTTTTCTCTTCTGGATCCGCCTAATTTACAAAATGAGTAATGCCGCCTATGACTTACCACTGCGTCCCTTTCTCAAGAAAATAGTGAAGTTATGAGTGATGAAATTCTCTGAGAATGGAGCGAGACACAATTCTGCACAGAGTAATGACGGTATATGTCTTAATATGAAGACGACTTGAATGTTATATCCGGAGTATATTTTTACGAAAAGTCTGCTGTACTATTACTGCCATGGCGCCAAACTGAAACATATCGATTTTTATTGTTTGAAACACAAATATGAACAACTTCAAAAGAAATAGTGAGCCTATAGATGGCTGCCCTATTTGCAGCAGCATCTCACACTAATCACACAACACTGTCTGCAAACATGACAGTACACAATGAACAATATAGATCTAAACACAAAGCTTTTACCAAAAATAAAAGAAACAAGAAAAAAGGAAATAATGTGTGCTATGGGAACGGTTGAAAGCATTAACATAGACTGCGAGATCACAGATGATATGATGGGCCAAATAGCAACAGCAAGATCAACAACATCAAAGATTATTTTGGGGGCTTTTTTTTTTTTGGCAAAGAAAGGAATGCAGCGAGAATACAAAGAAATAAAACAGTGAATAGTGAAATATGAATGAAGAGTACGAAGTGAGAATGCATGTGATTGATAAGAAGAAAGGAATCAGAGAAATGAAAGCTGACATACGGAAAGTTAAAAGAAAGGGAGAAAACGAAAGAAAGAAAAAAGGAAAGAAAGAAAGAAAGAAAGAAAGAATGAGGTAATATAAAAGATAAGAAATAATGAAAAAAAGTAGGAAAAGTAGAGCAAGATGTAAAATACGTCGGGACGAGATGGTAAGAGAAATGAAAGTAAGAAAGGAAAGGAAAAAAAGAACAGAGAAGATAACGTAAGGATATTTAAAGTTAAGAGAAGCAGGAAATCTTTTCTAACATAAGCACAACGCCTATGTTAGAACCCAATGTCTAATTAGTTCTTAATTTTTCGATCCCAGTGCCTAATTGGTACTCATTTTATCGATTCCGAAAGGATGAAAGACAAAGTCTACCGCAGCAGTGTTTGAAATCAGAACGTAAACCATCTGCAAAGTGCCACTAAGCATTCTGTCCTCGAGGAACGGTTTGGCCAGAGAGAGAGACAGACAGACAGACAGACAGACAGACAGACAGACAGACAGACAGACAGAAAAAGAGAATGAGGGAGGGAGTGAAAGATAATTGAAATCAAATTTACATGAATATATAGAGGGAAAAAAGCTTTGGAACGAGTGAGGAAGACATTAAAGAAAATCAGAAAGAAACAGTAAAAGGGAGAAACCTGAAGGCTGAAAAACCAAGCAGTCACTGAGGAACGACAACCCCCAAACATAAAATCAAATACCAATTAAAATATGGAACGAGTATAAGAGAATGGACCTGTGTATGCTTTACCTCTTATTTTTCACTTGTCTCAGCCATTAGAATACGGCCATGCTGGGGCGCCGCCTTGAAGAA
>NC_068994.1:52448577-52450363 GCF_001194135.2 Octopus bimaculoides | reverse complement strand
ATATATATATATATATATATATATATATATATATACACTACGGACTCCATGTAGGTTCCGAATACAAATCCATTCACAAGTCTTTATTCGGCCCAAAGCTAGAGTAGAAGACATTTAACCAAAGTGCCGTGCAGTGAAACTCAACCCAGAACCATGTGGTTGAGAAGCATGAGGTGCAAACTAACGGCTAACACAGCGAAAAAGTAATAGTCTCCAGTTTGAAAAAATGAATACGAGCAAGCGACAAATTGGTGCTGAAACGAGACTTTTAGATCCGATATTAAAAGAAAATCATCTATTAGCAGAAAATACATTAATGACAGCGTGAGAAAAACATGGAGAAGATTTTCTTTTTTCGTATGATTTAGGTATGCATATAAAATACGTGCTGAAGAAAAATGACTAGATTCCGCTGAAAAAATATTGAAATCTATTGTATATAAGATTTTTATATATGTTATATAGGTCTCTCTCTCTCTTTCTCTGTCCCTCTCTATCTATCTATCTTTCTTTTTTTCCATTTTTTTCTTTCATTTTCTTTCTTCCTTTCTTTGTTTCTTTCTTTCTTTCTTTCTCACTATCACTCTTTCTTTGTACTACTACTACTACTACTACTACTACTACTACTACTACTACTACTACTACTACTAATAATAATAATAATAATAATAATAATAATAATTTATTTAGTAACCTGAAGATGGATTTAGTATTAATTTTTAGTTTGTACAACGGTCATTTCGGCCTATCCTGCTACTGTCCATTATTATTGGAACTCCGTTCAAAATGTGTTGCATCCATAAGAGACAGTCGCAGGATGGGTCGAAACGACCGTTGTACAGAATAAAGATTAATTCTAAATCCATTTTCTGGTTACTTAAGAAATTATTATTATTATTATTATCACAAATAACACTAGGGAGTTCCTGAAGTAGATTCAACTGTAATACATCCCGACTGCAGATGACACTAGGTAGCCCCCCCCCCCACTGTGCCAGTGCTCTACTAAACACTTCAACACACTAATCGACATATACTCAATAGTCCAAAATATGCTTATATGCTTATATGCTTATACTTTAAGTGTATATAATATGTGTGCCTGTGTGTGTGTGTAAAAATGGATGGATAGAAAAACAGATAGATAATTAGACAGACAAACATTTATAGATATAAGCATACACGCATAGAAGTTTTATTATTGCAATTGATATTTAATTTATTTCTAGGCGAGAGTTGTCCATTGTTATATTCAAGAATTACTTATTTTAAAATGTTGTCAATTCTGATATAATTTCCATTTTACACCAGAAGAATTATGTAATATAGAGAAAAAAAATGAATAAAATGGTTTAATTTTTACAAAGATTGATAAGAGTAAAAATTGTGAAAATAATCAAAAGCTACAGAAAGGACAATTAAAAAGATGTATGAAAGATTCGTTAATGAAACACTGAAGTAAATTATTCATTCTCTTAATTAGAAGTGACATTTCTAATTCTAAAATTCTATTCTTGACACATATTTGTAAAACAAAAATTCTTTGTAAAAAACGAAAAGTGATTCGCAACAAGACGCTAATGCAGTCTTAAGGATAACATTATTCAAATGGATAACCGTTTATAACATGTATATATATATATATATATATATATGTGTGTGTTTGTGTGTGTGTGAGTGTGTGTGCATGTATCTAATATGTATATGTATATATATTTATATATATATTATATACATATATATACATAGATATAAGCATATATACATATATATATATATATATATA
>NC_068994.1:52447161-52448150 GCF_001194135.2 Octopus bimaculoides | reverse complement strand
TAGCCTATATTCGTTTGCACGTATATGTATATAATGGCTCTTGGGAAAAATCTCATTAATTGAGGATTTGTCAAAGATTAGGCTAACTACACTATGGTGGTAAAAAATACTAAATAGTTTTATTGATGAAATAATTTCGTTATTTAAATATTTTTTAGTAAAAACTGAGTCTTTTGTTTTTATATTATTGTATGTTCTTTTTCCTATGTTTTGTTTCATACACAGAACCTGAAGTACAAGGAAATGATACATTTCATACAATGATATGTTGTATGAAAATGAAACAATTCTCTGCTTGTTATTATAAAAACTCTTTCACATTTCCTCGTTCCTCGTTCGTCTCAGTACTTCTCCAAAATTATCGTAGTTAGGCAGGATAAAGGTATATTTTAAAGGGTGTTGTATAATTACAGCATTGCAAGAAATAAACAGAGAAGAAAGTAGCACCTTTAAAACATTCTGTGCAAGTACTTTACAACACCGCTCTAATCTATTACAGTTAGCCATTATTTGAAGTCGGGTAAATCGACCTCGCAGAAACTCTGTCGTTGGCTTGAATGATTCTATCCTGTCCCTTGTTATCGATTATCACGATGATTATGAGAAGGAAATAGGAGGACGACGACGATGATTATGATGATGTAAAATACGTCGACAAAAAAAAAACACACGGAAAAGATTCATGAAACGGCTTAATTGCATATCAATTGATTTCAAGATTAAAGGGAAATCCCTTTATTCCCATCATCAATGTAATACAACCCAGTGCACATAAAGAGAAACAATCAGACATATCCCACAAACACAACCAACGGCTTCACAGCGTAAATAAAATTCTTCGTACTTATATACAAATTAAAATTCAGAAATCAGATTCGTTTATTTTCGACCACGTAAGAATAACCAAATGATTCAGCAGTGAATAATTTTGTTTTATGTGAAATTATATGTATATATATATATATATATATATATATATATATATATAT
>NC_068994.1:52440935-52447091 GCF_001194135.2 Octopus bimaculoides | reverse complement strand
TGTGTATGTGTGTATATGTCGGTGGGTAACTCGTCTTTTGTGAAGAGCTACTCAATCCTCAATTTCAGAATACACATGGCAGAAAGAATAAATAAGACATATATCATGATCTAAGTGCCAGCTTTGATATGGCGCTGTAACCAGACATATATATATATATATATGTATGTGTGTGTGTATGTGTGTGTGTGTGTGTGTGTGTGTGTGTGTGTGTGTGTTTATACATGTATGCGTACATGCATATAACTAAACGTTAAATATAATAAATGGTGTCTTAATACTTTGCCACTTAGCAATTTAAACAATGCTGTAAAAAATATATGGATGGATTGAGATTAATATGACGTTTTAAAAGATTATCTGGAAAAACAGAAATCAAAAATTTAAACCAAAAACACACACACTGCTGCTTACAGCGTCAATAAACTATGTATTTGTAAAAAAATGTTTAGCTAAAAATGGCGCCTGTAGACGAAATAAAGTACGTATATTCATCCTTTTTATGACTGTTTATAATCATCGTGTAGACAAAATAAAACGTAGTTTAGTCGTATATTTTACGTTACATTAAGTTATGCTTTTACTTGTTAATATCTGAGTTCTTTATATTATTAGCTCTCAGAATTTTGTGAGTATCGCAGTTTCTATGCGTTTTTAACCGAAAACGTAAAAAAATATAACCAAACCAAAATCATTTCATATGTACAGAAAACTACAGTAATATTTTTCGTTCTAGAACTTGTAAATATGTATAGCATGATTCGTAATTGGAGTTGTGAAAAGCATTTTGTTGAACAATTTTTCCTCACCCTTTGGATACATGATGTAAGAAGTTTTAATCATTAACCCCTGCATATATGTAATGGTAACCAATTATTAATATAGGGACGAATTTTCCCCTCGACGATTGACCATAGAGGCATTGGAATTACTGTTGATTGTGTAATTTCATCCGTTTTAAAAAATTCGGTTTCGTGTCCTTTTAAATCGCTAATTTCTGTTTCAGATCATATTTATCTGTGGGATGTCCAGTTTGTGCCTCTGCATTTAATTCCTTTAAACTTCACGCAAAATATTGAAGGTTGTTGTCCCTTTTCTGCACCCTAATTAAATTTTGAAACACTTATCCATCTGTTTCTCTATTCATTCTCCATACGTCTACAACCTATTGTAAAGAGCCATCAACTTTACCCAGCTTCCAATAACTCTTATTACTTCTCTCTTTCTTTATATCACTATCATTTTCATTCAACCGAGGCCCTGTGTCGAAGTATGTTAGCGTTGTATATACCATCATGCAAATACAGTGCTATAATCTTTACATCCTCTTCAATTTTCTCTAAATCATCCTTTCTCTTTTCATATTCCTTCATGAGCTGCCTTTTTCTTGAAAATCCCTCCTCGTCTCCTGCCCATTTCTCTGATAGCAAAATCTATTTATTGATTCATTTATTTATTTATATAATTCTCTATTTTCCCCCAATTTAATGTGGATTTATTTCATATATGTTCCTTCAACATGGTTTTACCTTTATTTACTGGCGGTAGCCGTGTTAATAATGACAAGCCTTTTTTATCACGATATAACACTCCCTATTAATCAACTAATTCAACTGCATTATTATATTTAGGTTATCTTCAACAAAGATCAATCAGTTTATACAACACATACCATCGATATGGGAAGAGATTGAAAACCTTCTGTGCTTTAAATCTTTATCCGTTTATTTGTCACATGATTGTCAAATGTTCGGCTTTATCTCAGGACCGTTTAGCAGAGTCAAAACCAAGAATTTGTAAAATGTTTTCAGCCTCACCTCAACTCAATATTGGTTCTAGTAATCGACTATTGCCTTCCCTGTCACGTTTTGAACCTATACACACACGTGCGTGCGGTAATGTGGTTGAAAATGTTCGTAATTGATATTCAAACAACTTTACAATCGTTACATGTAATTTCATAACATGGATATTATCAACGTTTCTACTTATACTATATCTCTCAATATATATTTCGTTTTTGTAATTGGTTTGCAAGATTCTTTATGTGAATTTCTGTGTTGAAGCATATCTTATTGTACCTGGGGAGAGTCATTCTGTTTCAGTGCCTTGTTAACTTAACACACTCACCAGTCTGATTTCCACACATTTATTTATTTTTGCTAAAATTTTCGTTTCGTCTTGCAAACTTTTCAATAGTTGTTGACTCTGTCAGTTATTGGAACTGTATATATATATGTATATACGTGCACACACACACACACACATACATGTGGTGTGTGTGTCTACCATAAACAACTGTATGTATTTTTATACATACGTGTGTATAAATATACATAAAATATATATATATATATATATTATATAGGGTAAAATTAATAATTAATAATTTTAACAAGTAGTTCGGTGTGTTAAAAGAACCCTTAACGGCAAACTTATACAAAAGTTTTATAATTATATGCATAATTATAATTAGGGTTCAGCAAAATTGCTTCACCACATACCGAAATTTAGAAATAGCAGTTAAATACTATTACACTTGTGAGATATCTTATCTTAACACACAGCCACGGCTGCGCTTATACTTTGCTTACTATAATTATTAAACACTTTATTTAACATCAGTGGCCTGTCAATGTGGATCTTGGTCCGCACAGTATCAAGGTATGATAAAAAATATATATATGTAATCTATGCTGTAGATATTTCAACAGGGGAAGTTTATTTCTTCGTTGATTGACAAAAATGACGACAGTCCTAAATCTATTTTCACACCTTATTGCGTTCCTATCAATGGTGTCTACATCACACAACGAATCCTAGAGCAACGTATGTTGATATACTGATATAACAAATAATGTATATCAATACCTCTCTGACTACGTATCAGTTTTAAATTTTGTCACAAGTCTAGCAATTTCCGGGAGTGGAGAAATCGATTACATCGACACCAGTGCTTATTTTTTCGACAGAGTTTGAACTCAGAACATAAAGTCAAACTAAAAGCCGCAAATCACCTTGCCTCTGCATGCTAACGTTTCTATTTTTTTATTGTCCACAAGGGGCTAAACATAGAGGGGACCAACAAGGACAGACAAACGGATTAACTTGATCACACTCGACCCCAGTGCGTAACCGGTACTTAATTTATCGACACCGAAAGGATGAAAGGCAAAGTCGACCTCGGCGGAATTTGAACTCATAACGTAGCGGCAGACGAAATACCGCTAAGCAGTTGGCCCGGCGTGCTCACGTTTCTGCCAGCTCTCAGCCTTTCTCTCAGTACATATCAACATTAAACTGCCTGTAGATACTTCCTGTAGGTGCTTACGTATAAACTTGATGGGTGTCTTCTATGCAGTGTTCACTGTTTTTTCTTATCAAATTCCGCTGGTCGTATGCTCTCCCCAATGACTACATCCACGTCTTCATCTTTCTCTTCCACAGCATTTCTCACAATATATCTAGTTATGCGTCATCTATTTAGTCTCTTTATGTTATCCTATCCGCATGTATTCTGTCGTAATCTCTCCGTCTGTTACAATCACCTTCTCTTTTTTTAATCCTTTTCTATTTCCCTATTTCCATTTGTTCGCTCATTATCTCAAATGAAAATCTTTAATTGCATACATCAGAAACTCATTACAAAACATTAATTACATTTCTTTTCTTTTCTAATTATTAGAATAGTATGAAATTTAAATATCTAAATTGACAAATGATAATTCCTTTCTAATATAATAATAATAGTAATAATAATAATAATAATAATAATAATAATAATAATAATAATAATAATAATAATAATAATGATGATGATGATGATGATGATGATGATGATGATGATGATAATAATAATAATAATAATAATAATAATAATAATAATAATAATAATAATAATAATAATAATAATACCACAGAGAAATCCAAAAGATTGTACTGACAAGTATTGCCTACATCCTTAGATAGATCCTATACATTTAAATGTAGATATTTTGCTACTTCTCCTCCCCAGGCTTTCATTCATACTGTAGCATCTCTTATCTACACTCCCCCCACCCAAGACACTGGGCGTGTCTCGGCATGTGACTGTAACAAAGATGCAGATTAAAAGTCTACAGCAAATATTCTGCTCAATACCACAGATTTGCTTGTCAGTTGTTTGACCATAACCAGTTTAGCATGTTCCTTAGTGACTGACGATATGTGCATCTCTGATCATGTGCAGAAGTAGTGGGGCAGCATCATAGCCATGTGTTGAGAGGAATTCTTTGGAGTTTGAATAATTCACCTTTGGAAACATTAGTGTTTTGGTCAACATCCGTAAACAAACCTTATTCAGGGACCTTTTGTCCCCTCCTTGTGTATAGAGAAAAATGAACAGGACCGCTGAAATCTACAAGATTTTTTTTCATTCTCTCTCAGTCTTATTTCTTTCTGTTGAAGAGCGTAGGCTCGAAATGTAAAAGACTTACATTTTCTCGACCGTTAAACCAATACACTTGCTTGTTGTTCATTCACCTGTCTTCATCTTTTGTTTTATTATAAATTTCAACTATATATATATATGTGTATGTATGTATGTATTACGAATGCATATTTATGTTTTATTCAGCTTTGTACACTAAAACGTGCAGAGATTTTCACTGCGATAAATCTCTCAGAAGAAAACTTCTTATAACAAACGATTAAAATACACCAATCTTCATGAATGACGTCATCGAATTGCATCACAGGTGTTTCTGCGTCGTTAGAATACAGATTCGGAATTAAGAACCGCTTTTATTATATCTAAATAAATAACCATTTTGCTCTTGTGTACCTAGCTTTGTATGTTTCAGACACATTGTCTATAAAAAGAATTTGTTTTTCATTCCTGTTAACGCAGAAATTTACCATTTATGCATGTCTGTACACAAATGTTTTAAATATTAACCTACCCAGCTATATAATAATCATGGCTGGTAGTTGCTATTATTTAATTAATTATTCTTTAATTAATTCTAGCTTGATTGCGTACGAAATTTAACTCATTTGTCTACCTATTTCATGTTGTTTTCAGTTTGTGACGTCCTGTACCCATATATGCATATATATGCGTATATATATATATATATATATATATATATATATATATATATATATATATATATATATATATATATATATATATATGTGTGTGTGTGTGTGTGTGTGTGTGTGGGGGGGTGTATGACTATATATGTATATGTTAATACAATTGAAACAATTGTTGGATTTTTAATTTCAATTTGTAATCTAAAATAAATATATGATTTTCTTCGTACGTATTACTGATTGTTGTTAATACACCGAATGTCTTAAAATTCTGCATAAGGATCATTGGATTTACCTGTCAAAAATGAGGATTTACCTGGGATTTGTTTTCTACATGCATTTACTTGTTTCTGCTTGTTGGGATTTTAAATTTATTCCTATATACTGAGTGCTGATTACTTAGTATATATCTGCCATGATTTTTAATCCCAGTGTTTCTTATATATATATATATATATATTCTGATTCCTATGAATTCGCTTGCGAAGGTGAGGGCTTTATGTAGCAGTTCCTTGGAGACAGAGGCATAATATTGTCGCAGTTTCAGCGCGTGTCTGCGTATCATCAACCACGGCATTCCCAGCCCTCTTATTAGCGCAGAAACACCGGTAACACTTCAAATTAAGCTTACTCTAACAAACACACACACAAACACACACACACAGATGTATATATATATATAGATATGCAGGGCAGGGAATCGTCAATTAGTAATAAAATTAATAATTAACAATTTTGCTGAGTAGCTCAGTAGCTCACGTGGTATTGATGTTCACATGGTCAAAATTAACGTGAGTTATTTAGACATTAACAAATTTATTGGAATATTTAGCTGAAGATCAGAATAGAGTATTCTTTACTCTTAACTGTGAAACGATCGTACTAAATTAACTAAAGGCAGGTTGTTTTTTACTCTTCTCTACTGTTTTTTTGTTCTGTGTGTATCAAAAATATCGCTATCAATCTGGAGTAATAATTTGTAGTTTTGAAATCAGTAGTTCTTTGACTGCTATTTCTGAATTCTCAGTATGTTGGAGAAGCAGGTTACTGTCAATCCCTATATATTTATGATTATATATA
>NC_068994.1:52436282-52440753 GCF_001194135.2 Octopus bimaculoides | reverse complement strand
TATATATATATATATATATATATATATATATCATAAGAATTTATTTTACGTTCCTTGTGTAAATAGGATAAAATACATTATCGGCTCAATTGAAAACCCAAAACATTAGTGATGCATAGCATAACTTGTTCAATATTTAGAATCAAATAGAAAATTACATTTATCATCTGGTTGATTATGCATTAGAAATATTGAATTCAGCTACTGTCCGGAACGATATAGCAAACACAGAGGAAGATATGTAAACCGAAAAACGCCAGGAACACGTGATTGCCATGCGTAAATTATATTACCTCTCAGTCATTAGTAAAAACCCTTTGTCACTCACCCACCACACATGGAATTCATTTACATACAGAAACATACACACACATACGCACACACACACACACACATATATATATATATGTATGTGTGTATATATGTATGTATATATCTATCTATGTATCTATGTAACAATCTATCTATCTATCTATCTATCTATCTATTTACCTGTCTGTCTGTCTGTCTGTCTATCTATCTATCTCTCTATCTATCTATAATTTAATAATGCTATAAATTCATTCTTCAAAATCGAATTTATTGTTTTCTACGTATTCATCCTTGGCATTCCTTCAGCTCTAGTATAGTTCTGTTGCCGTAAACCGACACTGTTAAGATAGTTCAAAAATGAAATATCTGAAACATCTATGACTTATCTTCATATACTAACCGCCCAAAAGTTATCAAAGTACATTCATTTGTAACTGAGATTCTCATATTTACAGATTTTTAGCGCAAAATTTATAATTTAACTCATTTGATCATCTAAGTCAGGGGCTTCCAAAGTGGTCGATATCGACCCATTGGATCGATGGGACTATTCAAGGGCTCGATAAATGCGCGTCTACTTATTTATTATTATTACAGATTTATTTTCTTGTACATACCTGGGGGCTGGTGTGGGGTCAAGAATTCCACGAAAGGGTCGATGGTCTACAACGTTTGGGGACCCTGATCTAAATGCTCAGCTCCGTTGACTCTTCTACTATACTACATGCTGCAACTCTTCAAATTATTTTCATTCGTTAAACGCTCATCCTTTTAATAAAATACATCAATAAGCGAAAATTATTACACGATACCATGTTTGAAAGATATTAATAAAAGATAAAAACTGCGTTCGAAACAGCTGAATTTTTTACGATCTGAATGACACGCTCGAACTTTAAAATATTTCGTAATTCATCTTCAGAACTCCAACTCAGTTAAATATTCATTTATCTATATATAATGTTCTCTATCTCTGTATTTGCACACACATTGCTTCAGATACAAACCTCGGAATCATGTCACATATGCACATAAATGGGTGTTTAACCGCCTACACATTCTTCTACTAAATTAGACCTTAATTATCATTTAGCTCCACGCATCCTTCGATTCTTTCTTCTGCTTCACACTGTAGAGTGATATCACATTGATGTGAAACGCTGTAAATCGACTGCAACTGCCTAAAACTGTGAGATCGAGTATTGGAAGATAATTGCATGTAAATCTTTGGTTGGATATTCTAGACTCTCCTTTATTAATGGAGTGATGCACAATGCTGTTCAGGGATCTCTTTATTTTAGATTATATTCTTTAATAATATTCAGCTTCTTGTCTGGCATTATTAAGCTAAATCTTTAATGCAATATATGTAAATTCCTACCCTCTTTGCAACGTAAATTATCTCCCATAAGAAATCTTTCTTTTATACAACCTTGCACATATTTCTGTAGCTAACACTTTTAGGTAACCTTCCATTTTTATATAATATTTATTTCTTTTTAATATTTCGACGAATCAAAACTCTCCAATAAATATCTGCATTCATATTTAAATTATTCAATACAGTTTCATTTTCTTTTCAGCTTAATCTACTTAATGCTATTCATAAACTTAAATCAAATAATCCGTTCTCACAATGAATGCTATATGAATTCATTCCTTACTTAATTAAGGTATGTTAACGCGTCTAAAAACGTTATGGCCCTTACACAAATGATTCTAAAAGCGCTGATGTTGACTTTTAAACATTGTTTACTATTCTCATTTCGAATATCGAAATTGCTGTATTTTTTATCCAATATTTACTTTATTTCATTAGCATCTCTCTCCTTTTCCCCTCTTCTCCAAGAAGCACATATCATCTTGTGTGTATTTCCTATAAAATTTTCATTAAAATGTTCTGTGCACATTCCGTTTGTATAATCGGCTATGTATTCTAAACTATGCATAACTCATTTCCATTTTAGAAAATTTCTCTTGAACAAGACAAAAAGCAATCTCTTAGATTCAACTTCATAAAAATATATTTAGACTCAGTAATCCATTAATTGATAAATTATATTTCCTTGTGGTATCTGGTATTCAAAATACAGAGACTTTATGCCAGCTCCTTTGTGAGCACCGCTAGTAACATGTAGTCTAGAATCGCCTGTTGCACTGTCACGTTGACGGTAACTAAACTTGCAGCAAACTCACTGGAGTGTTTCTAGGGAACGTATAAGATAAAGAACAAACGCAGATGAAATATCGGCAGAGTTAATGGCCAAAGAATGTGAACATATGGACGTTAAATTTGTTTGTGGCGGTAGGGGAGTAATCGATTACATCGACCCTAGTAATCAGCTGGCACTTATTTTATCGACCCAGTACTCAACTGGTACCTAATTTAATTTATCGACCTTGAAAGGACAGAAGACAAAGTCGACCTCGGCGGAATTTGAACTCAGAACGTAAAACGGACGAAATACAGCTAAGCATTTCCCTACCTTATATAATAATAATAATAATAATAATAATAATAATAATAATAATAATAATAATAATGATAATAATAATAATAATAATGATAATAATAATAATAATAATAATAATAATAATAATGATAATAACAATAATAATAATGATAATAATAATAATAATAATGATAATAATAATAATAATGATAATAATAATAATAATAATAATAATAATAATAATAATAATAATAATAGTGACAATACAATCTTATTCTAACGATTTGAACATTATTTGGTTTGACTTTATCGTAAGCATGTCAAAGCTGTTTAAGTTGACTGATTGGTACTTTTATAGCGAGGGAACTTTCCGAGAAATGGAAATAAACTTTGGTGTGACTGATATAAAGATAGACGTTTGATGCACATTTACCTCCCTTTACGTATTTTTCATCGCATATACATCAGATCAATTATCTTCTTTTTTATGTCTACCAATTTTTTTCTCGATAATAAATATTAATCAGTCTTAGTAAACACGTTAGACACTTAAACTCAATGCGCATGGTGATTGTATTCCATGCTAATTTTTCTCATAGTAATTGTTGAGGCGGCGAGCTGATAGTATCGTTAGAGAAATGCTCGTCGTCATTTCGTCCGACGCATTCTCAGTTCAAATTCCGCCGAGGCCGACTTTGTCTTTAATTCATTCGATGTAGATGAAATAAAAACCAACTGAACACTGGGGTCGATAACAATTCATTAGCTCCCTTCCCCAAATCTCAGGCTTTTTGCTTATAGTAGAAAATAATTATTGTTGTTACTCTTAGAATGATGTATCGGCACCTCGTAGGACCGACAGAACGTCGGAAATATGTTTCACGGTATTTACTCCGGGTTTTCACAGTCAAAGTTCAAATTCTGCGGTGGTTAACTTTGCCTTTCAGACTTTCGAAGTCGATGCTATATAATGCTGAATTCACTACGCAGAAAGCGACCACGTTCGACCTTAGTTTAACACCTCTAAACCAGATAAATTCAACAGCGTGGAAAATACCAGCTCGTTAAACTTCAGTGATGCGGAAAACAGCCCTCTAGAATCTATATTTTTAACAAACGATGTAGTGCATCGGTGTATACCACAAAAAGCATTTCGAGAGTTTACATTGCTACATGTTTATCCGGATTTTAGAGTAACAGGCATTTCTCTAAGAATAGATACGAAGGGAATCAAGCTACTTTGGGCTCAGACTTTTCGTCGTTGAAGAAGAATACCATACATTATCATCTTAAATGGAATATATTCTTGGAACAAAAAAGATATGTAGAGATAAATAATCCTTGCGAGTATTGCATCACGGAGGCCAACATACACGCGCACACAAAAAACAAACACTTACACTCAAAGATAATAAACACTCACAGATACATATATGTATATATATATATATATATGTATATATATACATGGACACACACACACACACACATATATATATATATAAATACATATGCATACACATATGCACATTTATTTATTTATTTATTTATTTATGTGTTTCAGCCAAGTGGCTGCGGTCATGCTGGTGCACCATACATTTTTCATAAATATATACATATATATATATATATATACGCATGCATATATATGTATATGTATTCATACATAAATGTATATGAATATATATGTATATATAATGTATATA
>NC_068994.1:52435092-52435871 GCF_001194135.2 Octopus bimaculoides | reverse complement strand
ATATATATATATATATATATATATATATATATATATATATATATACGTGTGTGTGTGTGTGGAGTTGATATGTGTATACATGTATAGATAATGTTAGCAATAGGAAAAGAATGGTGAATGAAAAATTTCAATTGTCCCAGATAGAGAACAATAACTTTCACGAAACGCATGAAACACAAAAACTGCAGAAAAGAATACACTAAGAAAAAATACATTTCGCATAGTAAGAACGTAGGCATATAACAAGTAATATATATATTGCTTACACAGGCCTAAAACGCCAACCAAATTAAATCTTGTATGAAGGTAAAAGAAACTGAAGATAAAGGACTGAAATTACATTAGAATCATGCATCCAATACCATATGTTTAATAGAAAATTGCGTCTGTCTGGGTTAGTATACGGAAGGATGTAATCACATATACTTACACATGCAAGTAAATAACCAAGTATATCATCGTATATACTTAGAAGCATTCGCAATAAGCATTTATATTATAAATATATATATAAAACTATAGACAAATATGTAGAGGTGAGCCTAATTGCCAGTGTGTGTGTGTATATATATATATATATATATATATATATATATATATATACATACAAGTATATACATGGATATTCCTATTTCTTTACAGATCTTTGTGTCTATATATATATGTGTGCTTGTTTTTAGGAGTATGCATATTTGTCTGTGTGACATAAAATTGACTTATGGCTAATAGAATTACCTTCTGAAATTTACTTCGAGAAACCTTTTTCTAAACGCATTATA
>NC_068994.1:52433108-52434275 GCF_001194135.2 Octopus bimaculoides | reverse complement strand
TATATATATATATATATGTATATATATATACACACACGTAGATATGTATATATGTATGTAAGTGTCTGTGTATGAATGTGTAACAGCTTACAGTCATGTGATACTCTTCAAATGTTATTGAGAAAACGAAAATATGCATTTTTTAATATTAAACAATGGATTGTAAATAACATTGTTTTATTAATTTTGATTTAGATTAAATACGTTTATAATAAATATATGATTTCCGTTTTTAATGCGCCTTAATTAATGCAAGAAGAACTCCTTAAACCAACATGAGACCGTTTAATGGTAAATAGATGTACTAGAAATAGCAACGAAATTACCGTCAAAACGCGAGTTTTAGCAAATGATTTATAAGGCATGTTCTACGCAGATAAATCTGTAGAGAGAAATTTGTACAAGCTCAAAATTCGTAGTCGCTACGTTTGTGCTTGTTGAGACCTGGCTGGATTAGACAGCAATATCAACAACGATGATCTTTCGTTTATTTGGTATTTCAGTAAAAATAGACAGTGCAATTTTCTTAGGAACCAAAATATTGACAGAAAAATATTGATTGAAAAATCAACGTTAATGACATTCCTTTTTTCTTTTTAAATACTACCCAGGAAGAATTCCGGAATACTAATTGATTAAAGACAAATAGTAGCACAGGGGCTCAAAGTAGGCGCATAGTTTGAACTTTGAAAAATGAATATTGTTACTTGATTAACATTATTATTTTGCTATTGAATTTTGATTTCAATCTCATTTCTTAAAATAAGTTGGTGAACCTTCGAACTATTCTGCTTATTTTGGGGTATCCATTACCGCGTGAATAGGTTATAATCGTTATTCCTATATAAAGCGTAATATCTATCAGGGTCTATTTCACAGCTTTCTTTCAATAGATAGCAACGAAAAACTATGTATTGTTAGAAGCTAAAGGAGACATGGTCAATGTGAAGTGCATGGCTGGATGTGAAGAATACTTATTTAGAAGCAATAGCCACTTTATTGCTCAGTTAATATTTAAGTGTCTAGACAACCTTACCGTGTTCTTCAGTCTTCCAGCCTGCCGTTTATATAAATCTGTGAATGCCCATATATCAACACACACACACACACACACACACACACACACACACACACACACACACACACACACACACACACACACACACA
>NC_068994.1:52431012-52432554 GCF_001194135.2 Octopus bimaculoides | reverse complement strand
TATATATATATATATATATATATGCATATAGTTATAATTTTCTATGGAGAAGCATAGAAAGCATGGGAGTGTTCAAGTCAGACCCGAGATGCTAGTATACAGAGATACACAGAGGAGGTTCAAATCAGGCAGTCTACGATTGGTATATACGTATGTAGATAGATTTAATTATGATAGAGTTGTCCAATCTAAAACATTAAGATATTCGGAATATAAAGATATAGAAATATAATGATATAAAAATATAAAAAATATTAAATTAAATCTGTATATGTATGAATCAATCGTAGTCTGCCTGATTTGAACTTCTTCTGTGTATGTATATAAGTATATATATGTGTGTGTATGTATGTGTTCAGCATGCTTTTGTTTGTAATAATGGAAGATAAGATAAAAGTGAGGAGATGATAGAAAATGTTATTAAGGCAGTATTATGTGTCAGTCTTTTACTTAGTGTAAATGATTAATAATAAAATAGTCTCAACCACCAGAATTGATATTTAAAAAAAAATATCTCCAGAGACGTCAGAAGACGATAATTCATTCTGTCTTGAGGTGAGGCAAATATGGGATAGCTAATTTGGATATGCACGTTATATCGAACATTACTCTAAAATTCATGAAAGACGTATGTGTATGTACTTTTATTCTCGTAGTCTGGTCTGGTTGCGTTTTCAATTGTCCGTGTTCGGCTGTGCTGTGGTGTTTAGATAAAAAGAATCATCAAATCGTCCTCGTGATGTCCCTTTCCAGTCTTCTCCTAACAATATCAGAATCGTTCTGACAAAGTGTGAAGTTGTGACAAAGTAAACTAACTTCAATACTCAATAGGGAAGGGATAATTATTAATACAAAGTCGGAATTACGCACACGCATCTGTGTGTGTGTGTGTGTGTGTTTGTGTGTGTGGGTGTGTGTGTGTGTGTGTGTGTGTATGTGTGTGTCTGTGTGTCTGTGTGTGTGTTTGTGTGTTATGACATTTTTTTGTCTGCGACTGACACATTTGAGTTCTTTTTAGCACGATACGTCTACACGGGAATCTTTCAGAAGACAAACGTGCATGTGCCTGTGTATATGTGTATGCGTGTATGTGTCCGAGCGTTGAATCATAAAGAGCAATCGTATGTGTAACCAACCATGAAGAACAAATCACCAGTAGAAAGAAATAAAATACCAATCCCTTTAAAACGACAACCACTTTGACAGAACCAGAATATATAGACATTCAAAGTAGTTTGTCAATGGCCTTTCAGAACAAAACATCCTGACAAGCTTAGCGAATGCAAGCAAAGCTAAGTGACAAGTAATAAATTCATACCATGACAGACAGATAGAATGTTGTTGAAGCCGAGAATTTTAAAATTAAGGAGACAATATTTACAAATCGCCTGAGGAAACACCTAGATCTCATAATGCAGGAAAACAGTTGTATAATCAAGGACCTGGACACCTGGAGAACTACGTTACGTGGAAACAACTGTAAAGATTAAAAACATAAATGTCCAATTTTATCCCTTCTTGTTCACACCATCTTTTGATTTT
>NC_068994.1:52428365-52430923 GCF_001194135.2 Octopus bimaculoides | reverse complement strand
ATATATATATATATATATATATATATATATAAGTATGTATGTATGTATATACATACCACATGCCTCTTTCAGATTTCGTCGTCCAAATCCAACCACGATGCTTTGATCAGCCCAGAGCTATAGTAAAAGACACCCAAGGTGTCACGTAGTGGGACTGAACTCTGAACCATGTTCTTGGGAAGCAAGCTTCATCCCATACAGTCACGTATATCCATACATGTGTGCCTGTGTGAGTCTGTGAGTGTGTGTGTATCTATATGTAATTTATAATTTATGTATATGTATTTTATTTATACACTCTATCTATCTATCTATCTATCTATCTATCTATCTATAGATATGTTTTCATATTCTAACATGCTTGCATGCCCGTTCTTATATATGCCCCAAAAATCATCGTCCAGATGTTTATAGGAAAGTATAGATTATAAGCATCATTAATTTCTGCTTCTTTTTTCCACATTATATCCCTGTACGAACTGATAATTATAATTTTTTTTTTCCTTAGATAATGTTCTAATCAATATATTGAAATTATTTATGTAAGTATCTTTGGATATCATCCTGTTTCTCAACAGATTACGCACTTTATGGATTATTATGTTTCATATACCCACAGGGTCACAACTCTGGGTGATGGGCACTTATAGCCGATTGTATCGACCCGCTACTTGAATCATACTTATTTTATAAACGCCTGAATGATTTAAGTGAAAGATAACCTTGGCAACATTTCATACTTCGAAAAGAAGATGGGCGTGACTCGATACACAAGTAATTTAACATTTCGTTCTTGTGTTTCTACCCCTTAATCCTCTCTTATGATGTACATATGATGCATGTCTTGTATATGTGTATTAATTTTGACTATGTTATAAAATATCATCATCGCCATCATCATCATCATCATCATCATCCTGATCATTCTCATCATTATCAGCATCGTCATCATTATCAAGGCGACGCCTGGGCAGAGTCGTTAACACGTCGAGCAAAATACTTTGGTGGTATTTCGCACGTCTTTACGTTCTGAGTTCCAATACCGCCGAGGTTGACTTCGCATTTCATCATTTCGTGGCCGATAAAACAAATGCACTGTGAGGAGACTGATCTAATAGTAAACAATAATACTGTTTACTATCACACTGCATACTGAGTTCGATACAATCAACGTGCCCCCTCCCCCGAAATTGCTAGCCATGTGCCAAAATTTGAAACCATTGTTATTATATATTGCTGTTATTGCTCTTGTTGTTGTTGTTGTTGCTGTTGTTGTTGTATGTAGTGTTATTATCATGACATCAGATATCAGAAACTGTTATCATTATTATTACTGAGTATAGTAAAATCAGAATTTACGGATTAAAATATGATATAAAATTTAATTCCATCACTTTACTTTCTAAGTTCAAAACCAAACGGCATCTTATTTGCCTTTCATCTTTTGGGATTATATATAATAAATAATGAAATGGATATAATCCTTTTGAATTTATATTGGAAATCAATATTATAGACGACATCAATTTTGCTCTTACCTCCAATAAATTCCCCTCAGATATATGCATGTGGCCTCATATTTCTACGTTCAAAATTCAAATTCCATTTTAACAGGATTTGCTCCATATAACCCATGGGGCTATAAAATTATTCCCCTCAAATATATGCATGCGGCCTCGTATATCTACATTCAACTTCCATTTGAGCAGGATTTGCTCCGTATTCCCGAGGCGCTGTAAAATTATTTCCCTCAAACATATGCATATAGCCTCGAATTTCTATGTTTAAAATTCGACTTTCACTTGACAGAATTTGCTCCATATACTCCATGGCGTTTGAAATTATTTATTTCAAATGCCGATTCGCTTAACCAAAATTGAGAATCTGTACGTGGTAAACATTGCAGTTATGCCTATCAGAAATCAAAGCCTGCCGTCCGAGAAAAGAAAGAACATATTAAATTACGTTGTTGTAGATGTTATTCCCCGTAAGACTTATTGTGGGTTCAGTCCCCTGCAAAGTACATGTATAAATGTCTTCAGTTATAGCCCTTGGTCGACCGAAGAGTCGTGGCAGAATAATTCGGGATCTGTGTGGAAGCCATTAGTATTTCTGAGTGTGTATGTGCCTTTCTTTGTAAATGTGTGTATCTGAGTGTATGTGTTTGTGTGTGTATCTGAGCGTATGTGTTTGTGTGTGTGTCTGTTATGTCTATAGAATATATGGGTATGCCTGTATGTATGTGTGCGTGTGAGTTTGTGTGAGTCTGCGCGGATCTCTTTGTGTTTGTGGCCCATTCACTTGACGTTCGACGTTGATTTGTCTTCCACACAATTGTTTCTGCCCATCCAATTCAGTCACAAAGACGCCCCTGCCTATAGCGGGAGACGTTTGCCCATGTTGACAAGGAAATACAAAACATATTGCTTTGGCAGGTCTATATTTAAGAGATGAGGAATTATGTACATTATTTATATTATTTACATTAGATGGATATTTGTCCTCATCTTGTTTGTTGTTAACACGACGTTTCGGCTGATATACCCTTCAGCATTCAT
>NC_068994.1:52423715-52426908 GCF_001194135.2 Octopus bimaculoides | reverse complement strand
ATATATATATATATATATATATATATATACACACACACATATGTGTATATACACATATATGTGTGTGTGTGTTTATGATTAAATATATATGTATGAGTGGACATATGTTGTGTGGGTGGGTGTTGTACGTATGTGCTTGCTTGCTTGCTTGCGTGTATGTGTGTGTGCGTGCGTGCCTGTGTGTCACTAGACTAAAGCCATCATTATATAGGTTTTCTGATAGATGTCCTACGTGTAATTTTGTATAATATAAAATGAGATTTTCCCTATCAGGCTAAAGATTTTTATGACGCTATGTTAATCTTTTCTTCATTTACCATAAGTAATGAATAGGGATAAAATATATTTTATCAATACATATAACTATGTGTAAAAAAAAAATGTAATAGTAATATATTTTATATTAATTTCGTGTAAGTTTAACACAGTGTCCTACTTTCGTGAGAAAGTTCTTGTAATCTTGACTGGAAATATATAGCCAGGACGGCTGATTATGGTGAAAGTGAGCGGAACCTACTTAGAACTTAGCCCAGTGCCGTGTATCTGTGTCGAGCGATTCTGGACTGCTTCGCTTGGCAATTGTCAATAATAGTCTATTACCTGCTGACACCAGTGTTGATTACATTTATATCGTGCAGTCGTCTGAAGTACCCCCAATTCCTGCTTAATTATGTTTCCTCATTAACAGTTTGCTATTAGATTAGTTTCTCACAGAACACAGAGTCGAGGACCAGTTACCCTTCACTTCATGGTGAGGAATTAAACAAAAATGGATAGTATTATGTAACCAAAATCCCCGGCTACCTATCCTCTAATGAATCCACATAGTTATGCCTGAATGATCTGCCACTAATTTTAAATTCATGTTTGAAATAAGAGTAATTAAAGTGTGAAATCTACACTAAAATGACATTAAATTTCAGTTTTTATGTAGCCAACATGGATTCAGAAAATATCCCTCCCATGACGTTGATGGGTCAATTTTACTTATGGAAATTTGTATCAAAGTTTTTCATTGTGAGTGGATTTGGTAGACGGAAACTGAAAGAAGCCCGTCGTATATATATGTATATGTACATATATATATATATATATATATATATGTGTGTGTGTGTGCGTGTGTCTGTGTTTGTCCCCCCAACATCGCTTGACAACCGATGCTGGTGTGTTTACGTCCCCGTAATATAGCAGTTCGGCAAAAGAGACCGATAGAATAGGTACTAGGCTTCCAAAGAATAATGTATGTATGTGTGCGTGTGTGTATGTATGTATGTGTGCGTGTGTGTATGTATGTATGTATATATGTATGTATGTATACAGAAAGTGAGATTTGTACGCTTATCTCATAAATATTATAATTAAATTTAGTCACATGATGAAGCTATATATCTGGGTAGGTGTATTTTTATCGATTCTGATGGTGTTCCTTTCTTTTCATATATTTAATGACACTTTATAATTCTTTAGGCAGAAACACAGGATTTTGAGTTCGTTTTCATTATACCATTTCCTTTATTTCATTTTTTAAAAATTTTTCTTCATTTATAAAGTTATAACCCGACACCAATTATCTAAGATAATTACTCATTTTATCACGTTTATGAATCTTTTAAGACATTACTGTTATCATAAACTATCACGAGGGAGTTATTTGTTGAAGATTGCAGTTCATTAGCGAAAGGTATGGCGGCGTGGTCTTATAAAAGCGGTGAGCGCTCGTTAGACTACACTTAAATCACAGATTGAATCATAGATTAGAACTGGATGGTCGGATACGCGATTTGAGTGAATCATACATTGATATACGAGTCTCTTTATTGTCATTCCTTGAAGCTTGACAAATTGAACAGAATTGGTGTAATTGGCTACGTGATCTATACAGAAATTGATGATTAGCAATATATCATAGTAAAAATAGATTAATATCTGATTGATTAAATTAATAGTCTTACAGTGGACAGAAATTCTGCAGTTCGTACTGTTTATAGTAAAACTACTTTCGTTAATCTCATTCTTATCGATGAAGGCCAGTAAGTTATAAATAAATTGCATAGGGCAGGGATATTTTCGTCCTGATTTATATCAGTGGTAGTGATAAAATTGAACGTTATCTATAAAATTGGCCAGTATTTCTTATACTTGAGGTAGATATCACTAACAGCCTGGAGAACTGGAAGATACCTTGAAAAGAAAAGAGGAGTGTTAGGAGAGACAAACTGACGTTGGGAAAAACTACGGATGTTACGAAAGACTGACAGTACTAGACCTACTAATTGCGGTTTTTGCAGAAATAGGAAAGTGAACAAAAATAAATATCACGTCTGCCCGAGATGAAGAAAAATAGGGAATAAATGAAACACGGATATTCAAGAAAATAATCTGGACCTGAAATAGGAATGGCAGAAAGGAACATAGAGGATAGTTGGAAGCGGTTACGAATATAAGCAGCACCGTAAGACAATTCTACAGAAGTAGGGCTGAAGATACATTAAAACAAGAAGTGAAAGTAGAGGTCGAAACGATGTGGGTCATCTGGCGGTCAAACACTACCAGGAACGAAATTTAGGTAAATTGAAAAAATGTTGCAACTGAAGCCTGTTCTAACAATTATGGGACAATGGTTCTTCGTCAAAAGAGACAATAACTTGATAATAATTGTTATTAGAAGATACATCCAGAGGAAAGAAATCTAACGACGGAATACTGTGGAAGATCTGCAAAAGCAGAGATCAAAAGAAGCAGAAATATTGGGACATATCTTCAGTGGCCTGTGCTCGATTAGCGTTTAAGGGTTTACGTACGTAAGGGAGATAATACATAGGAACTTCTGAAAATCATGTGCGATATATAGAATGGTGTATCCTATACTGAACAGCGACATGACTATTGATAGGAAATTTTTACTTGAAAAATATTTCTGGAAAATCAGATTGGAACTATTTTGGAGCCCGTAAATATGGAGACTACATTAGTTGTGTCAGTAAAATTGATAGGTTTTCAACTTGAAATAAAACCTATGTACGAGATATTTCAGTTTTCATATAATTAATAATTAGTTTTGCTTATTTTTTATAAGAATTTAACACATTCAGGATTTTAATTGGTTAATATATATTTCATTCTTCTAATATACGTTGTTACATAAAGTTTATGCGAAAAATAGAGCGCCACATAATTGAAGATGTATATATAT
>NC_068994.1:52421573-52423203 GCF_001194135.2 Octopus bimaculoides | reverse complement strand
CAGATCAGATAGAGACTTTTTAATTAATTTATTTACGTTCATATTCCGCATCATATGTGTGAACAACACATGCAACCACGGATGTTACGAAAGACTGACAGTACTAGACCTACTAATTGCGGTTTTTGCAGAAATAGGAAAGTGAACAAAAATAAATATCACGTCTGCCCGAGATGAAGAAAAATAGGGAATAAATGAAACACGGATATTCAAGAAAATAATCTGGACCTGAAATAGGAATGGCAGAAAGGAACATAGAGGATAGTTGGAAGCGGTTACGAATATGCACAGAGAGAGAGAGAGAATTAAGGGATTGAGATAATTACGTTGGGACTATACTGTTCAGAGTCGAGAAGATTCTGTGGACAAAATCAATTAAATTGTATTTCGTTTATATTTGTGCTGTTATGCTTTCTTTTTCTTTGGGATTTCCATTATTTATTATATTAGTTTTATAGTATCAATTTTCCTTTTAATTCCAATTCCAGATCATTCGAAGATATAAAAGACACAATGTTAGCACAACTTGAATTAAACATTTAACTCTGTTAATTGAATATTCAAGTTATGTTTTATCACAATAATCCAACTTTTTTAAATTAGGATATAAGGAAAGGGCAAAATGAGCAACCACAATTATAACGGAATATCACATATTTTCGTTTTAAATTAAACGTATGTCGAAATACGATGTATTAACAGATTTACGTGATAGATATTTCCGACTACTGAAACGTACTCTTACCTGTTGTCCTTCCTACTCTATTGTTCAGCTAACCAAAGCCATCTGAGTGAATTTGGTGAGCGGAAACAGAAATAAGACCGTCGTATATATATGTTTATATATGCATGTGTGTAATTGTTTATGTGTCTATGTTCGTCCTCTGTGATTGCTTGTCAACCGGTGTTAGCATGTTTTATAGCCGTAACTTAACGGTTCGGCAAAAAACACCCGGAGAATAAGTAGAAGGTTTAGAAAAAGAAGTATTTAGGTCTCTTTCTTCGACAAAAATTCTTTCAGTTGGTGCCCCAGCAACGCCCTAGCCTAATGATTGAAACATGTAGAAGATAAAGTATATATATATATATATATATAATCAAAATAAGCAACAAGTATATACAAAGGTAATGCAGTACGATCGTTTCACGCAACTCCATTTAATTGAACAATGCAACCATTACATCAATTTAAATGCAGGGCAATCCCCAGCTGCACAAAGACAGAATTTAATTAAATTGAAATAAGTATAAATTAAAATAAGTGTAAATATTAAACTATTTCTATGTAATTTTCTTTTCTCACTCTATTGTGGTAAAATTTGGTGTATACTCAAAAGTATTCGTAGAAGTTGTATCCTTTTGTTATAATATCATTCTTAATAATCTTCTTGACTAACCTAAATTTTCACTTTAGAAGTTACTTGATTTATCTCTTTCTTAAAGTTGCTTATTTTGATTCTAATCACCTTATTTTAAAATTGTATGGATAATACCGTACTAAATTCGGGTGCCTCAACTTAAGTACCATATTTATCTGAATCTAATTTCAAAATAAGATGATTACAATCAAAATAAGCAATAAGAATATCCAGAGGTAATGCAGTATATATATACATACATACATACATAT
>NC_068994.1:52420493-52421454 GCF_001194135.2 Octopus bimaculoides | reverse complement strand
AAGTTGCTTATTTTGATTCTAATCACCTTATTTTAAAATTGTATGGATAATACCGTACTAAATTCGGGTGCCTCAACTTAAGTACCATATTTATCTGAATCTAATTTCAAAATAAGATGATTACAATCAAAATAAGCAATAAGAATATCCAGAGGTAATGCAGTATATATATACATATCTGTATGTTTCCGTCCAACATATCTACTCGTAATACTTTGGTAAGGTCGGGGATGAAACGAAGGCTACACGATAGGCAAAAGCAAGCTTCTCAAACACATATCGTAATGTAAGAATGATTAAGGAATCATGGTATGATTACTTTGCTTGTACAACCATTAGTCATTGTGTCACACATTAATTTGTTACTATATTCAGAACAGATAATTTTTTCATGTGTTCACGTGTCAAAACACATGGTGTTTCATTGGAGCTCTATGGTATTTATAAAGCACGTGTGGAAAGGGGAAGCAGCTGCAGTAAGTGAAATGTTAATACTAACGAATTAATAGACCGTCTTTTTTGTTTTTTAATTATGGAGCTATACTTCAACAATTGTCACTTTAAAATCTTCCCTAAAATATCTGTTGTCTATATGCATGAAATACACAAACACATATACGTAGAAATGTTTGTGTGTGTGTGCATGTGTGCTTTAACCTAGGTTATTAATTACAATTGTAAGTATGCGGAAAACGAAACAAAGTGGGAAGAGAGCCATGTATTATTAAATTGTTGAGTTACACAAAAATTAAAAATAAAATAGATATACATCTTGAAATTAGAAATTCACTTTGCAAATTGGTAATTAGAGAAATATAGGTGTTAATATATAATGGAAAATAGCACCAAGAAGGGAACATATTGAGCACATTTGTTTGCGTATGCATACGTCAAAAGATGTACACGCATATTTATATATATACATACATATATATATATGTATATATATATATATATATAT
>NC_068994.1:52419345-52420070 GCF_001194135.2 Octopus bimaculoides | reverse complement strand
ATATATATATATATATATATATATATATATATATATATATATATATATATATATATACATATGTACATGTACAAGTATATATGTACATATAAATTATATATATGTATGTACTACTTACACATTTACTTATATATACACACATACATCCATAAGATATATGCACGTAAATTAGAATACATTAGACACGCGATGTCTAATTTTCACTTTGTTTAGATTTTCAACGTGCTTTCCATCAAAATGAAACCAGTCATAAATATATTGTACACTGTTCCACTTGTAACTACATTTAATTTACACATATTCCTTCATCACAATCTGCATTTTAATGTTTCTTTTATGCAGTTTCCATCAGGCAGTTTATTTAAATTCCTTACTGTGATCTTTATAGCATATTTATTTAATGTAAAGCGAATTTTTCGATTATGCTAACCTATACAGTGATCAAACGCATTGCTAAACTCTATTATCTTTTGTAAGTTATCATTAAATAACTGAATATTTTTTTCTAAGTATCGTTTCCCAGTTTAGATACATGATTTATCATTCACGCTGTTCGTATTCAAATGAACTGCCATTGTAGAAATAATTAGTTCTGCATGAACAGAATTTTAAATTGTAATGGAAAGCCCAGAATAACCCTAATTTAGAAGTACATGGTCTTCCTTGTGAGTATACACACACACACACACACACACACACACACACACACAGATATATATGAATAT
>NC_068994.1:52417216-52418439 GCF_001194135.2 Octopus bimaculoides | reverse complement strand
TATATATATATATATATATATATATATATATATATATATATGGTTGTGTCTATATGTAAGTATGTACGTAAATATTTATATATAACGTAAGACAATATATAAACAGAGAGAAGTGACACACAATCATATACATACACATATGTACGGACATGCATAACACGCATACACGCACGCACAAATATACACTCAAACACACACACACGTGTTTATATTTACATTTCTTATAAAACCTAAACAATACATTTGATAAGGAATGATATATACTTTTATGCTTTATACTTTTATACTCTGCATTCCTACACAATCTTATGACGATGCGGTGACAGGATTGACAGCATTTTCGTCCCTGTTCATATTCTGAGTTCAACTTCCACCAAGGTCGACTTTGCTTTTAAGTCACTCGGGTTCGATAAAATAAATTCCATTTGAGTACTGTGGTTAATGGAATCGACTTACTTTATCCCCGAAATTGCTGACCCTGTGCCAAAATTTGAAATCTATATTTCAATCCTAGCTCACCTTTTTCCGGAAATCTTTTTAAAATTGATGCCAACATAATTTGTGCAATATTGATAGAATATTTTCCACATCACACAAATGATATAGCGCTCCCGGCGGCGTTGGAAAGAGTAGAGATTGAGTTTGTTTTAGTCGACCCCAATAGTCAATGCCTCTCATGCCGTCTTTAATGAGTTGCTTTTACTTTCATAATGAGTTGCTTCGTATGGGGAGACCAGAGTGGGCAACAGTATTCAAGGTGGGGTCGGGCAAAAGTAGAGTAGAGAGAGATACATACACACACGCACTGTTTGTATATGTAAATGTATGTACTAATAGACATACGTTCTCATTTATGATTCACATTACTCAATCATTTGCAGAACTCAAAAAACGGTATGTATATTTATCTATTTAATGTTTCGAAATATCAAGCTGTACTTTACTCCAACTACACCAACAATTAGATTTCCCATTAAGTGTTTTAGAATCCAGTTTTGCAATACAAAATGCCATTCCTGATAAATAATACTACGATGTGAGTCATAATAATATTCTAATTTAAAAGCGTCACAAACGATAATGTCCGTTTATTTAATGTGAGGAACATAAATATGCTTTAAGTAAACACTTAGGAATTTTATGCGGATAATTGTGATATGTTTGTGTGAACGTGTTACACACACACACACACACACACACACACACACACACACACACACACA
>NC_068994.1:52414239-52417038 GCF_001194135.2 Octopus bimaculoides | reverse complement strand
ATATATATATATATATATATATATATATATATATATATATATATATATATACATACAGAGAGAGAGAGAGCAAAGGGAAATGGAATGTTTGTTTCAGTGTTGTGTGAAACAAGGAAAGGAAAAGTGAGAGAATGTGTGAAGACCACCGACTACTACACACTATATATACAAGCATATATACATATGGCTTCAGGTGCATACACACACGAAATTGGTATGTGGTCATATGCTTTCAGAAAGAGTGATATATGCAAGTTATCTAACATCTCATGAAGAATTTATTTTGCTTAATTATAGAAATATCTTGAAAAGACTCTCATTTTAATAACAAAAGAAACATACATTTTATTAAAACACTCACCATGTTGACATAAGCATAGCTATACGATGCCTATCCATTATTTTGTGCTCATCATATTTATTGCAATAAATTATTTTCGGGAGTGAACCATGTGTTTATGGTTTGAAACTGCCAAATTTTCTTGTACTGAAATTGCCTTGTAACAATGTGGTGGTACCCAGCAGCTTGTCACAGTGGGCGTTTATGAACTCAAAGCCGCATAAAATAACCCAACCAATACCAAAAAGTATAGATGTAGAAACATTTTGAAAAAATGCTTAAATGATAGATGTTCCTGCTGTCGACCACTAACTATTTTACAAAGCATTTTCCAGTTCCATATTACCTCTCAGGTCCTAGTATTCATAACAAATACATTCTTTCAATACTAGAATTTGGGTGGTTTATTACAAATGCAGTCAATATTTTCATATTCTTTATCTTTTCTTTTGATTAATCTTCTTACTTCAATTAACGTCGACAATTAACGCCGAGGTCGACTTTGCCTTTCATCCTTTCGGGGTCGATAAATTACCAGTTGCGCACTGGGGTCGATGTAATCGACTTAATCACTTTGTCTCGCCTTGTTTTTCCCCTCTGTGTTTAGCCCCTTTTGGGCAATAAAGAAATAAGAAACGTTAGCACGTCGGGTGAAATCCTTAGCAGTATTTCGTCTGCCGCTACATTCTGAGCACAAATTCCGCCGAGGTCGACTTTCCCTTTCATCCTTTCGGGGTCGAGTGGATTTGGTAGACGGAAACTAAAAGAAGCCTGTCGTACATATGTGTGTGTGTTTGTTTGTGTGTGTACGTGTGTGTGTGTTTTGTCCCCCAACCATCACTTGACAACCAATGTTGGTGCGTTTACATCCCCGTAACTTAGCGGTTCGGCAAAAGATTACCGATAGAATAAGTACTAGCCTTACATACAATAAATCCTGCGGTCGATTCGTTCGACCAATAAGGCGGTGCTCCAGCATGGCGGCAGTCAAATGACTGAAACAAGTAAAAGAAATAAAAGAACAAAATCATATCGTAAACAAGTTTGCTCTGATGAGGTTATGAAGAAGGTAGCATTTTACATTGATTCGCAAATAATGCATTGCATCATTACCAGTAAAGTGGTTTCTTATTCCGTTGTTAGTCATTACTATAGCATATACTGTTAACTAAAGCTATATTTATGACGATATTATAATCAAAACCATTTCCGATTAATATTGGACTCGAAAGCAGAAAGGAAATTAAACAATATGGTAGAGCCAAAATACACATCTATTAGCAATAAGTACGCAAAGTATATAATAACTCTGAGGATATTTATTTTTGTTTCATTATCTTCTCAGTGGATGAGGAATATAGCATAACACAGCACAATGCATATGGGAGGTTAAGGTTCAGTGGGTACATTTGCAATTAATATGATCATTTATGTCTACTCTACTTTAAGATCGTTTCCATACCCTACCGAGTAAATATGCGAAGATATATGTATGTGTATGTATGCTTGTGTGTGTGTGTGTATGTTGCTCTATAGTATGAAGTTCAACAAGTACTAGAGCACTCGATCATTTAAGACGGTAAAGATATCAATAAAAAAACACTCGAAAACGATGTGGAGTTCAGCTATCGAGGTTATCTTGGCCGGAATATTAAAATTATTTCGCTATTTCTATTTCTCAAGCCTTACCTCATATGGATTTGCTAATCCATCATCTGGCTATTTCCAGCTTGAAAAATGGTCATATTCCGGTTCGGATATGCTGGATAACTGAATTTCAGATGCTGGTGAAAAATATTTTTCCTTTGAATTGTTCAAGACAAAATTTATAAACACACATACACAAACACACACACACACATATATAACTGTACATATGTATATTTATATACCACAAACTTGGTTCGGAAATGGAAAGGTCAAGAACACTTACTTCTGAAAGACGTTAATTGTTTGTTTTACACTAGCTCATCGTAGGCGCATGACAAAAGGATCACAAGCCTTGTGGGCCTTCGACGTATTGCTGTGTTGGCTGCCAAGAGAACCTGTTCTTCAAGTTTACATAAGTAAGATATAATCTTTAAATCTAATGGAGTCATAATGCGCCAGAGAACTCAATTAACTTACCTACATTCTATTATCTTACTGAGATGCTAAACCAAACTAGATAACCTTTCTAGTAATGCTGAACTATCGATCCTATAATCCAGTAGTCCTCTGTCTTAAGAGTCCCTGTCTACTTACTTTGTAAGATTACATTTCAAAGACGAAATGTATTACGACACATTATTTGCGCAGCACCAAATGAAATAGATAACAACTAAACATACGGAACACATTTAATGCTAATTATACATACGTGCGTGTTGTGTGTGTGTGACTGTAATTGTGTGTGTGTATGTATGTGTCACTGTGTACATGTTATATATATATATATATATATATATATATATATATAT
>NC_068994.1:52412123-52413756 GCF_001194135.2 Octopus bimaculoides | reverse complement strand
TTGAGTGAATACTCAATAGATAGTCTCAATAGAGTCCACAGTAAGTTGGTTCTCTGTGATCCACGTGCTCAAAATGTTCCGGGTATGGCACAAATGAGTTGCGGTGCAAAACTTTTCTTATTGGAATCTGAAAGTGACTGTGCCAGAAATTAAATTAGGATTTAATTTATACGAACTATAATTCATTGACAAGAAATGAATTGCAATGCCCTGCAATGCAATATAAAGCAACGATACGTAAATTGGTAGAACAGTAATATTACGTTAGTGAATGTTTCAAAGCTGAATGTATTTCCATAGTGTTCTTTAAGCAAGCGAAGCAAAGAATATTATCTGGTTCTCAAATTTTCAGACTCTTTGTTCTCAGCTAGCGTTGAAGGCTGTTATTTCGTTTCATCCATCGAGGTTTAAAAGGGTCTACGTCAGCTTATAATTAATTTGAAAAGATCAAAAGTTACACACATTTCCTCTTTGATGTAGGATTAAGAAATAAGTTAGCAAAACGTAGCAGAAGTAACTTTAGCATAATTGATTCATATTTCTGGTATTGCTGTTAACGGGGTGACTTCCAAGCAAGAAGCGTTTCTTTTCTTTCATAGATTTAGTAAACCGGAATTATTCATATATCCATATATTAAAATTTCCCAGTTTCCTTTGCCTTTCGGAGCAAACATACTTCATAGTAGTTCCTTATTTTATGGGATTGAAAGGATTCTTAATTTCATCTCTATAGTACAGGAATTCCTTTCAAAGGTAGCAATATTAATTATATTGTCAAAGAAATCACAGAGAAGGGGTCTATATATTATTTTCAATGAAACGAGAAATATTTAATCTTTTTAGCACAGAGTGTTGTTAGAAGTTTCTTAGCTTAGGGTAAGCCCTTACAAATAATGCCTATGATCAAGAACCTTCTGGAAATGAGCATACTGTACCTTTGTACACTCCGGTATACATTATATAATGGTTCGTTCCTTGGTTTTAACGGGGTACGATTGAAGGCGCTGTAGCAGCAAATACGTCTAGCAAGTTCACTCACTATATCATTTCCATCACTAGGCAAAAAGATACCAATTTTGACGATATCAACACAGACATGTGTTAATTTTTTACCTTCAGTCAAGGCAGATGCCGTCCCAGAGAATTTAATGTATAGGAGACAACTGTCATTGAAAACACATTGATACCTACGCGAGAATAATGTTGATTTATATTTTAAGTTCTTGCTACTACTTACATCTTGTTACTTTCAGTCTGCTTGTTCTATCTAGGATTCTTGTTCATATTATGTGGTATTGGCACCTTGTTCTTCATTGTGATTTTGCTCATATAATAATACTTCGTGTTATTTCTTTTATCCATTTACTTTTGTAGTCTTTCATATTGTTTTGTTGATATCGTAATCATTTGTGAGTAACCAGAATTAGTTCTGCTTCAAAAGACAAATGTTGAAATTAATTAAACATTTAATCAGTGTTACTAACCGTAGTTATCTCAAATTTAGTGTTGTTCTTGTTACTTTTATTAAATTAATTCATTAAACGTGTATTCAAGACTATTAACTTAGAAGATAAATATAAGCACACACATACTCATATATATATATATATATATATATATATATATATATATA
>NC_068994.1:52410005-52412110 GCF_001194135.2 Octopus bimaculoides | reverse complement strand
TGTGTGTGTGTGTGTGTGTGTGTGTGTGTGTGTGTGTGTGTGTGTGTGTGTGTGTGTAAGCATGCGTGTGTATATATAAATATATATATATGTATATATGTATATATGTGTGGATATATACACACATATATACAAAATTTTTGTTGAGGCAAAGTGTGAGTTAAAAAAGTGACAAACTTATTTAACAAATTGTTTCGATAAATATGTGTGTGTATAGCTACATTAACAGACACACACACGCACACACATACATACGCATCCATACGCACACATACACACGCATTCACACATCTATATTTATATGTGTATGTACACAGACATGACAAATTTAAATAGACACCCTTATACTCGTTAAAATTAATTTAAATCTGAAATTATACATTTAAATTATTTATTAAGTATTATAATGTGAATATCTAATATCTAATAGATACGTCCTTAACATTTTTCAATGCAAGGATTCTATTAGGCCTGCTACTGATCAGGTGACAAATATTCTCTTGAAATTCTTGCCAAGTTTCATGCAGTAATCTCAAAAGATCTGGCTTTGAAGATGCTTTCTCGTTCGTTTTATGAAGTGTTCTGTTCATTATGACCTAGAGGTGTTCAATAGGATTCATGACTGGTGACTGTCGTGGCCATGGAAACTTTTTAATGTCATTCTCTTCGAACCAACCTTGCGTATTTTTAGCCGCTGTGACAAGGGGCTCGATCTTCCATAAATAAAGAGTCTTCTTTAAGCATTTCACCATTGGAGAAGATTGGAAGGTGTCCTTTCTACGATATGGATACATATTTATTTGAGATTGTATTTCCCTCACACTCCACCAGCTCCAGTTGCTTCCCAGACTATCACAGAATAGCCACGGTGTTTCATTGTTGGCTGCAATCTTTTCACCTTAAATTCTTGATCACAGACACTCCAGGTTTTCTGCGATTTTACTCTGACTGCGACTGTTACTGTTATCCCGAATGAAAAATGTCCTTAAAGGAAAACGTTTTGCAGATAAGGAAGAGCAGAAATACAACGACGGAGGTATTACAAGGCATCACTTTGCAAGAGTTCCAGGGCTGCTTCGAACACTGCAAATCAAGTCTGGACTGATGCATTGCTTCAAATGGAGAATAATTTGAAGGCGATAAAAGTGTAGTAAACATGTAAAACTAGGTAAATAAAAAAAATTTGCAAAATTCCGAGGGGTTTTTTGATACCTCCACGTAAGTGCACCGGTACGTATAAATAGGCATGTGTTGAACGTAACTCATCACGAATGGTCTATTCTTGGCACATAACAACAAAACGTTCGATATATATTCACCAATAATTTAGAAAATTCAATGTTGTGACGATAGACAGTGTGATATATAAGAAATGAACAGATACATATATACAATAAGATGTTATATAAAATAAATATGAAAACATATCGATGATGCAGTGGAAGAAGTCGTGTTTCTTCAAACAAAACGTCATTCGTCAGCCAGTTTCGATGAAGAAGGCAACAGTAACGGCGCATTATTCTCTCCTAAACACAACGAGTCCTCATCCTATAAAACGCATCGAGATACGAATCTGACAGAATACAAAACAATAATTTGATATTATCATTGTTAATATATAATATCCTACAAGGAACTGGACTCTATCGTAAAAAAAAAAGAACTAACACAGATGTATTTAATAGAGAATTTTGTTGTGCATGCCTGTTGAATGCGAAATATTGCGGCCGATCTAATCTTTTTGTGGTATAATAAAGAAAATTGCTTGCTGTATACCTAATGATAATTTTCGATATTCAGAGCCACAAAACGTACCCATACACGCAAAGACGTACTCACATACACGCTTACACATACATAGATATATACACACACCCACGCAATGTGGAGAAAAGACAGGAATTGAGAGACACAGAAAGACAGACTACGATGTACATACACAGAAACAGATATATAGATAGAGACGAAGAGAGAGAGACAGACAGAGAGAAAACGACAGAGAGATTTGTATCTATTTATGTATGCATAATCTGTGTGTTTCTAGATGCGTGCGGTAATTGTACATATGCAGGTATATGAAATACATACATACATATATATATATA
>NC_068994.1:52407985-52409823 GCF_001194135.2 Octopus bimaculoides | reverse complement strand
AGAGAGAGAGAGAGAGAGAGGGGGAGGGAGAGACTCGTATGCGCATTTCTGTATGAAAATGGAGGAAGCTCTGAGAAATAGTATTTTTTGCATAACACAACATCGACTCATCAAAATGTCGGCGTTAAAGACATTTTGTCAAACACGACGTAACGCTTTATTAACGAAGTTTGATGTTAGTTTATGTTAGTGCAGCAGGTAATTCCTACATAAAACACGTCATGTTGTTTCCTGTTAAAATTCCGGTTGTCATTCACGCGAGAGAAATTATAAGTTAATAAAAGCATCCATTGAACGGCAAATAATACACTTGTGTCTCGAGCGGACTTTCGTTATAGCATGACGGAACATCATGGGAAGATGTTGAATCTCGTTCAAATTTATATATAGAAATATTTTGTTGATTTTTCGCAGAGATTTTTCAGCTTTCTGAGAATATTTGAATGGCACATAAATTATTGTATCACCTCTGCTTTATGTATTCGTGTATGATACATACAGAAACACTCACGTTCCCACAAATAAACACGCAAGCACGCACATGTGTATGTGTGTATGTGTGTGTGTGTGTATGATTGTGTGTGTATTTGCTTGTGTGTGTGTGGGCGTGGGGTATCTGTCTTATACATCGTGGAGAAGTTTAAATGTTGACAGTATTGAAAGCTTGGAGATTGGCACGAATACCTGTAGCAGATGGAATTCTGCTGAAGACAACAACGACGATGGCAGGTACTTTTTAAACCGGATGATGTGATGAACGTACCATCTTATCAGCAAATACTCCAAATGTTTGAATGTATATTTATAGCCAACTATACATCCATCATTACGACAAGATTACATTTGAGGTCTTTTTCGAATGGAGAATTTACTGAACAATATTTGACAAAGAAATCAGATTGTTTTTTTTTTTTTTCTATATCAACTGCATGTCATATTCTGAGCATTGTAGCTGGCATTTCATTGAGTTTAATTCTATGCTTCGACTATTGTTGTTTTTCTTCGATGATATTGCTGGTTAAGTAGGCCTTCTATTTCATACTCAAGATGGTGGGGGAGCTTCTGTTAATGGAAATGCTTCAGTTCTTCGATGTCCCGATTATATTTTTTCGTCGATTTGGATCGTCTTTTACTCTTTATGATATCTTTGGACCATTTGGTTTAGGTTGGAGGTGTTTTTCAGTGACATTATGTTTTCGAGTATGACATGGTAGGATTCACTATTTAGGGGATAGTAACTAGAAATGTATAGTACGACCTTCAGTTCCGATTTATTTATTTGTTTTCTTTTTCTTTTTGTCATAGTTCCTTGATACTGAATTTCTCGAAGCTTTGTTTTCCGTTATAGATTGTAAACGATGGCAAATTCTTGACAAGATATTTATTTGCAGTTCTTTTTGTCATGTCAAGTGTGGCATGAATTGAATGGCGAGCATTGTCTGAAGAATAAGGTATAGTCTATAGTATATGAATATGATCATTATGGGATCCGCGGTTCTCTGCCTTGGGACTATTAACTGCCATCTCTAGCATGCTTGTGTCTAGTACCGATGAAGAATAAAGACTGAGAAACTATGGACTACAGGACTTGCCAAGCTGGAGAGGAGTGATTCGGTCCCTTACTCACAATATATCGGACACAGGTTGTGTCTCGTTGACTAGCTGAAAAAGATGTATTACTGCAGTTAAAATGTAATGACATAGTTCTCTATAGAACAGCCATGTTATAGTGGAAAAAACGTTACCTATACACACACACACACACACACACAGACACAGACACAGACACACACACACACACACACACACACACACACACACACACACACACACACACA
>NC_068994.1:52404869-52407947 GCF_001194135.2 Octopus bimaculoides | reverse complement strand
ATATATATATATATATAAAGTGGAATATCTCATCGTATTCGATGCATTAGGGTCAATGGCTTTAGTTTATTTTTTCTTAATCTACATGTTACTGCTTCTGTATTTTTTGAGAGATTATGTTTGCTTCGTTTTTGCAAACCAGACCGCACCATCCGCACACTAAAAATTGAAAGTGAAATGCTTTCTTTTGATCTTGCCCTGGGACATCTAGATGATCTGTTCTTGTGTTGACATGGTTTTTGATACCATTTTGAGAGATTTATCAGCAGCCTATTCTTAAAACCCTGATGTATTCATACGAATATCTATGAGTTTATCTTTCAGCTCATCCCTGTAACTAGGAAGCAGTCTTCCTACATTTCATACTCCTATCTGAAGTTGGCCATGAGTGGGAATTTTCAGAAGTCTTTCATCATCATCCTAGTAACGTGGACAGCCCATCTTACTATGATAACATATTTGCGGCAGAAATGGCTTGCTTTGCAAACATCCGTATTGATTATTCGATCTGAAGCAATTACAACATCAAAGACCAACTTGTGGCTATGTAAGAACATAAAACTACTAAATCCGTCTTCATGTATTTTTTAAAGTTTCAATATGTTTGTCATACCACTGCGGCATGAACTGCATCGCATTTGCACTGCAATTGGTTGAAAGAAAAAGCTACTTAAAGGTGTCAGGATTTTGTTCCTCTTCCGTTGAACTTAAATATATGGCATATAGGAATTTAATACGTAGATATTGTTTCCTTATTTATATTTGTCGTTGTTAAGTTATGCTAGGTTCATTATAAAACCGTGCTTTCACCAGTACAAGTAGCCCATTTCTCCTTCGCGATTACGAATTGCATAGCAGCAACAATAAAATAACAAAAATACGAACAACAAGAGACTCTAATAAAATGACAACGATGAAGAAGATGGACATAAGGTCGATGACAACATCGACATCGACATCTACATCTACAGTAAGGTATCTCCTTTCCAACGGCGTAAAACGTATGTGTAATCATTTAGTTGTTGTTCGACCAATTTTCATTGTTGCTACTTCAGTGATTATTTCGAAGAGAATAACCAAAGAAATATATAAATAAATAAATAATAAATAAATAAATTTGAATGTTTTACTGGGAAAATTATTAAAGTAAAAATTCTAGACAGAAGCAAATAGCAAAATAATGCCATAAATAGAAAGATTAATGAGTGAATTGCTTCTCTTTATATTATATATTAATCAAACAGGAAACTCAAGACGTTCTGTGACACACAGGGGTTGAGAGAAATTTTTCTGTTATAATAATTTTACTTTTCAAAAGTCCTGATGTGCATGTATACGTGTGTGTGTGCGTGTGTATATGTGTATTCATGAGTGTGTACGTGTGTAGTTATATGTGTATATGTGTGTGAGTATGTGTGAGTAAACATATATATATATATATATATATAATGCATCACAGATTATTCGCCATCCCAACGATGTTACGTTGTCATCGAAATAGATTCATGGGTGCACAAATACATGCACATACATACATATATGCATACGCACACACACACAAATACCTATAATAAGTGTTTGTGCGCTTACTTCTTCTAAGTGTATGCGTGTGTGTAAATAAATGTATATGGTTATATATATATATATATATGACATACAAATGACTAATGTGTGTGTCTATAAATATATGTGTGTGTGTGTATCTGTCTCACTGTATATATGTATGTATGTATGTACATATATGCGTATGTGTGTGATAAATGTAATAAATCTACATATGGTATATAATTAATATTCTCACTGGTGACATTTATGGTAATTGCAACTATCTGATTCCATGACCTTCACGTTTTATTTCTTTTCATTTTAGTACTTTTCTTTATCATATATTTTTTTTCTCATCTCCCATTTTCGATCATTCTGCTTTTTGTTTTCTTTAGTCACGTATTCTGAATGCGATTCAATATATTCTGTCTCTTCCATTTTTGAAACGTTTTAGTAAGATTTAAGTATTATGATTTCTCATATTGGCACGATTCCAAGATGATTTTCTTGAGTGCATAGAGCCATATATCCATGCCATTTCACATACTTTTCCTGTACTTTCGCACGTATATCTTTTATTAAAAGAAACAAACTACAAGCCTGTTGACACATGTGCTGGCCCGGGTCAGCGAACCTTTCGCTACACTTTTGATGTATTTCTCTGTCGTTTGTTGGAGAAGAATCCTTTATTTTGTGACTGATTTTTCATCTAACAAACTCGGTAATATGATATTTTTTCGGTTGTTAACTTCTTTTCTCATCCGATCAAGTGAAAGGCATATTTTTCTTCACTCCAATAGCTATGACGTTACACAACCATATACAATAATATTAAGTTAAACACAGATAAAGCTAAATTGTTTTCTCACATGATCAAATGAAAGGTAAAGCCCGAAACGCCAGCTTTGTTTCTGCGCCTCACGGTATATGACCGTAAACAACCTCATGCACATCACTAAATCAATTAGCCACATAGCGAAACGACAACTAAAACATTGCTGTGATTTCAGCTTAAAGCTTAAAGGTGGCGCCAAATTTCGTTAATAGTTTCTGATAAAAGCGCAAGCCCAGTGTTTTTCAGGAGAAAAATAATTTTTTCAGGAAGCAGCCTTAGCATTTTACATAGAGAGATTCGGTATCTGTTGAATAGTATATCCCTCTTCTTACTATATACACTTTCTTACAGCTGCATAGAAATCACAAAAACTGTTACTCAGAGGTTCACGTTCACGTTCGTCAGACAGCTTCGGTTGAGTAACAGTTTTTCTGATGTCTTTGAATCTTTATCAATAAATCGTATTACCTGACCGCCGGTATTCGAGTACCATTTTGTCCACCTTGTTTCACATTTGCTTACTCTGGTATATATCTATATATACATATATGAAGGGGAGATTGGTATACATGGGCGACTGCTAACCTTCCACAAACAATCTTACCCAGACTTGTACCTCGGAGGGTAACTTTCTAGGTACAGTCCCATGGTCATTCATGAACGAAGGGGGTCTCCTCCTCCTCCTCCTACATACATAT
>NC_068994.1:52401561-52404859 GCF_001194135.2 Octopus bimaculoides | reverse complement strand
TATATATATATATATAAAAGCATGTGCGTGTGTACCTGTTCTTGTGTCTGTTTTTTCACTGCTTCACAAACAGTGTTCGTTTGGGTACGACCCGCCACATCACGACTTGTAAATGGGGATGACACAATAAGTACAAAACTTCAATGAATATAAAGTACCGGTGGCGATTTGTTCGACTGCGCCATTCAAGGAGATTTTTCAAATGGCAGCATTCCAATGGCTGGAAAAAGTACAAGAATACAAGAATAACAGAATGGATGAAGACGTAAGTATTCAGGAGTACTTTTTCAGTACATATCTCTTTAGAATTATCAAATTGAAATGAGGAAATTATTACATATTCGGAAAATATTGTATACATAATATTAGTCGTGACTTTCTGAACAGGAAGCGGGGATAAAGAGATAAGTGAAGAAAGAAAGAAAGAATGAATAAATGAATGAATAAGAGAGAGTGTGTGCGAAAGAAGAATGAGAAAATAGATTAAATTTTTGAGAGGAAAGTATGAACGAGGTTTAAATGAGAGTAGGTTTCTATCAACGCTAAATAGAATGAGCTTATTTACACGGGGGAATTAATAATATTGAGAGCAATGCAAATTGGCTTAAGTATGTTTAAAGGTAGCACTTAGATAGGCCGTGGTCTATGTATCATATGGTTGTGTGCTGATATGGGTTCAATCCCATTGCGCTGCAACGTTGCCAAATGTCCTTTTATGTGGCTCCTAGCCAACCAGTGCATTGTGAAGGAGATTGTTAGACTGAAATTGTGTGAAAGATTGCCGTATGTACCATGATTTATAAATATAAATGTTTATATATATATATATATATATATATATACACACATACGCACATACATATATACATGCATACATACATACATACATACATACATGCATACATTCATACATATAGCGCATTCACACAGACATATATGCATACATATAAATAGACAGGCTCAGAAAGAGAGAGTGGTACGGACAGGAAAGCAGTGTAGAATTATATATATAAACATGCGTGTGTGTGTGTGTGTGTGTGTGTGTGTGTGTGTGTGTGTGTGTGTGTGTGTGTGTGTGTGTGTGTGTGTGTGTGTGTGTGTGTGTGTGTGTGTGTGTACGAAGAAATAAAGAGACTCAGATATATAAGTTCATTCACACATAAAAGTTTCACGTACGGCAGATATTTACCAATCTACAGAGTATTAAACTGATATCTGAAGATTTATGATTATAAACGACTGCACTTTAGCTGTTCAGATATAAATGTCTTAGAGTTGACAGTTGTTATTACAGCTAAAATAGGAAATTTCCCGCCAATTCTCTATCCATATGTCTAAACGTGCTTGATCTCTTGTCTCCTCGAATCAGCACATTCACTTGTTCAGTTACTGAATAATGATAAAAGTGCATTTTTCTTCACAAAAAGGAATTTGTTTCAGTACACTCCGAATATTTTTTGGAAATTATCCAATTTTTACTTTTATCTTTTTATCGTTTTTCTCCCACTTGTAACCCACAGCGATAAGCTGACGGAAATTCCTGATTGTCTTTGGGCTACATTGATCTAAAGTATATCTTTCAGAAGATTTTACTTTGCTCTCTTTGAGAAGCGGACTATTGCTTTCCGATCAGAGATCTATGTAGACCACCAATAAATTACAAGTGATATTTTGGAGAACCAAAGACATCATATTGTGTTGAGTACTTTGCCTTAAAATATCTGCTTTGTCATTACGCTCACTTCACTTCACTTCCACAAATACATGCTGAAACCTATGTCATTTGTACTTCTTTCGAAGGAAAACGAATAAGTGACCGCCTTGGTTTTTCGTAAAAGTTAAGGGGAGCACATGGCGGAACACTTAGTACACCGGGCAAAAAGCTTAGCAGCATTTGGTCGGTCTTTAGTTCAAATTCCACCGAGTTCTACTTTTCCTTTTCATGCTTTTGGTGTCTATAAAATAGGTGTCAGTTGAGGACTGGGATCGATATCATTGACTTCCTCTCTTCCTCAAAAATGCTCGCCTTCTGACAAAATTTGAAACCGATGTTTTGTGAAGCTGGAAGATTGCTATGCAAATGAGAGGGCTATACCTCAATACACGTGCTGCCTCAGTCTCAATGTGCAGCGTCATATGATACAATTGTCTCCATGCCGGAAGGCTTTTCGACTGTCACCTCCCTATATAATTATTTACACAACATGAAATGTGCCGTCCTGTAGTTTAAGATCGTATGATTTGATCTGAGATCAATTTCTAACAATTAAGAAATATCTACTGGCCAACGTAGTTTTCGTTCTTATAATCTTACAACTGTCGTAACACTTGCAGCATCCATTTACATGTGACAGCATATGATAGCCATTTTACAATAACGTGTACCGATGGCAGAATATGAACCAAGGTTGGTTGTCCAATACCTTACCCAGTGTGTCATCCATAAACATGGCTGAGTATTTTCTATTTTATAGAATAAATTATATTTTCTTGTGATTAAGATTAACATTATTGTCTTGTTTTGTTCTTTAGTTTCCTTATTAGCTATTTCTACACCTGGGTTCTTCAATGTGTACAATTAACTGAACAACAGAAATAAGACAAAAATAACATGTAACAATACGAAATTCTACTTCAACAACAGTGAATCATGCCCAGCAAACAAAAAAAAAATTGTAAATAAAAGAAAAACTATCGTCAACGAAAGACATGAAGAGAATACTGGAATGATTAGAAAGCAATAAAACAGACCAAAGAGAGAAAAGAAAAGTGATGTAAGATAGAATTTAAAACAAACAAACAAGTAATATACGAAACAATAGCGCAAAATTATGAAGTACAAAGAAAAATGATATTCTTAAACTAAATATTCTAAACATCGAAAAGAATATGATGAAACGCCGAGAAGAAATCAGATGATAATAAAAAGAATCTAAAAGAGATTTTTCTGCAGGACAGAATTAGATATTTGCGAATCATTTAGCTACAGGCTTGCGTAAAGTTTAAAAGAAGGCAGAATGACAGTAGTAAGCTACATTATTAGAATAAAGTTTAGACCATGAAGAAAATAACGAATGAAATGACGTAACCCAGAAAATGCATAAAATTAATACAACTTTCACCAAAAGTGAATCAGTAAAAAGAGCAACGCACCAAAACAATGACACTCAAAAGTATTTCTACAATAAATGGTATTCTACAAGCAAAAGGGTTTCGAACTTAAGCACAAATCCAGCAATTGAATGGAACCATATTGTATGTGTGTGTGTAAATATATATATATATATATATATATATA
>NC_068994.1:52389172-52396182 GCF_001194135.2 Octopus bimaculoides | reverse complement strand
TATATATATATATATATATATATATATATATATCTTCTTATGTATATGTTTGTGTGCACGGATATATGCGTATATACGAGAATATGCGTATATGCATGATTTACTTGTAAATAGACGCCTATCGATAGAAGGATAAACATACGTTTGATAACAGTATAATAGATAGATAGCAAAATAGGGATAGATACCTAGAGAGGGAGATGGGGAGGAGAGAAATACAGAGACGCAGACAGATATATATATATATCCATGTATATCACTTGACGTATCGATTAATGTACTGAGCAATATTTTCCTTTGTATGGAATCATATATACATATATATGTATGTTTTTGATTTTTATTATATACATCGACGGATCTCCGCTAATTTCTCTTTATAGTTTTGACTTGTTTAATCAACTGAATTGTGCAGTTTATCAAATTTGCCTGTAAGGGGTTGCACAATCTTTATGTTCTTTAACGTCAGAGAGCGTAAAATGGACACTTCATACAGTTCCTCATCGAATTTGAACTGAAAACACAATCAATATGATGAGACGTTATACTGTTCCTAAATATCGAATTACCCCTCATAGCATGAAATAGACACATACCCTGTGAGAGAATATTCGATATCTATCTATCTATCTATCTATCTATCTATATATATATACGTCAAGTGATATACCTCAAATTGGAACAAGATATCTGTGAAAAATTCCCTCATCAGAAAAAAATTATATAAAAGAAAATTATAGCAGGTATCATAGATAAAAAGTTTGTATTTGGACCATATATGTTTTAAACAGAATTATATAATCTCTCATACACACACGTATACGCACACATACATATGGTGGCGGTGAGGGATTGTTAGTAGTAGTGGTGGTGGTCAAAATTAACCACATTCTTTTCTTTTCCCCATTGAAAATATTTCCAATAAAACTGTTATCATATTTGCCCGTACGGTAGCCAGAAAGTTTTCCCAATATGTCTATTTACAATGTGAAATTTACGTTTTAGTTAATTTGACTTCCACATCGAGTCTGCATAAAGGTTGTGCTAATGAACTACCAGCATTCTTTATGGGTTATGCATGCCAATATATTGCATAATCAATTTTTACCTGGACTTCAATTGATTATTTGTCTTTGCTGGTTAGGTTTTATGTATGCTGATTTGATTAGGCTTTTGTAAGGGGTCGTAAAGCTTAAGAGAGACGATGAACATGTATGTTTAGTTTTATATAAGATATTTGTTTTTCTTGCGGGCAGATGCATATAGAATGAATAATAGGATTATATTTTCGTTCGTATCGTAGAAGGTTCAGGAAAGTCTTCGTCTATGTATGCAATCTTTGTTGTTCATTTCGAAAATTTATTTCTTAGATTTTCCCGAGAAATATATAAGTTTAACACCTTATGAAACATCAATAAAACCTTTATATACACTTTTCACTAAAAAATATCCACATCATTCGCTCATAACATCTTTTATTTTATTTTATTTATTTTACATTAACCGTTTTATGAAGATTGTGCCTAGAGCTAGAAAAAAACATATGCATTCCCCTGCCAAGCGATATATAAGTTACTGGATGTTTGAAACCATTTTAATGACCATGGCTATTATCGGTGTAGTAAAACAGCAATGGAAAATTTTCTCTTAGTCTGGGGTAGCCAGAGAATACTTGACAATCGACAAACTCACTACATTATGGTTTTATTGAAAACTACCATTGTTTAGTTGATATGCGACATGAATTAGTTGATATGCAACATGAATTTAGTGAAGGCATCCTAACGATTCTGTTGCCGCATTGGAGCAGCCATCAAAACTAAACGCATAGAAGAACCTACTGAATATATGTGCAAGATTTTTTTTATCGAATAACAATTGTTTTCGCTACATACTTTTCTTAGGTACTTTCTTATTCATCCATCTAATATACTGACAGAACAAACCAACAAACCAGAAACAAGTTGGTTTTTAAGTTATTGCCAATAGAAGAAAGATAGACTAAGAAGAAAGAGATTAATAAAGCTGGGCAATCTTGTATCTTGGCAACGTAAAGAGAAAAAGATTTATTGATACAATTGAGCGATATCCCCTCGTGACAACACGAAACCACGAACGATATTCTTTAAACATGACATTATAGCTGTTATTGACACCAGTTAAATACTCAAGTGAACCCCTTGTCCAATAATTTTATGGTTCATCACTTTTAGTCTATGTGGAAATTACGTTTATAATTGATAAATGACAAGAGTGAATGTTTAGATTTTAGTGATTTGGCTCGTAGTTCTTTACATTTCTCTCTCATATCTACAGCATGTAAATTAATGTCGTCTGGTCTTTTCCATGTATTTATTTTTTTTTTTATAAGAGTTAGTGATATAATTGCTGATGTATCTATGATATGCGCTTATAGTTTTGCTCGCTTCGGCAAAAATCTCATTTATGGTTTCCATGTTAAAGTCAAATAAATACGTACTCTACAAAAAGTATTCTTCAGGGTATCCTACGAAAATTATACTACAGAGTGTAATTCTTCTGTTTAATGTAATTTCTTTTATATTCGCCCGTCTTTACGTTCAGAATTCAAATGCCACCGAAGCTGACTTTGCCTTTTATCCTCTCCAAGTCGATGAAATATGTACTCTCTCTTTCTCTCTCTCTCTCTCTGTCTCTCTCTCTCTCTCACTCAATCACACAGACACACATATATATGGTCCCCCAAATATTTATATGCCTAAATATTTATGAGCTGTACGTAGATATGTATATACATATATAAATGACACAAACACAAACACAAACACACACACACCTATATATATATATATATATATATATATATATATATATGGTTAAGATATTATAAGGGGGATGGGAGAGGAATAGGGAGGGATAGGAAGAAAAATAGAGTGTAAGGAATGAATATGTGTGAGGAGTCGGGGAGGAGTGATATGTTTGAATGTTGTCTCATTTTATTTAACATGTACATGCTCATACAAGATCCGAATAAGACGTTCCTTCCATAGCATCTACATAAACCTTACTTTCCACCTTGGATCTTCCGGATATCAATAACTCTTTTATATATATATATATATATATATATATATATACGAATATAATTTCACACTATGTACAGATATCTACATAATACTCGTGATTTATGCATGCGTATATGAATATGAATATGATATGCATACGTGCATACGTGCGCTCACCGCACCTGCACTCACGCAGAAACTTGCTCACACAAAGAGGGAAAGAAAAAGAATGAATAAATGAACGAGGGAAAAATGAAGTGATCGAAGAAGAAAGAGACACAAAGAGAAAGAGTAGAAGACAACATTGATTTGAAGGAGAGAAATAAATCGTGAATTAAGTGAACGTGAATTATATAAAAGGAAGCCATCAAAATCGGTTATCAATCGTGAATGAATTTTATTAACAGACTACGAAAAATAATTTCTACTATATCAATATTATTGCATTAAATGATAACATTCGGAGACTATGGCAGTCTAGACAAAAACCGAAGAAAAATATCTTTCCGACATAAAAAATAACAAAACACGTTAATCCTATTTTGTAATTATGTATTACGGGAAAGAGCAAATATCCATAAAGATACACGAAAATGTTAATGATTAAGTTAAATGAATTACATAATAACTGATTAAGTTGGAAAAATATATTACCTTGGAATAATTCAATGTGTTTTATAGAATTGAAGCAACAAAAATGAAAATTAAACTAACAAAATGAAGGAAAAAAGTTTGGCAGACGCTTGTAAAAAGTTACATTGTAACATAAAAAATTTAAGATTTGCATCAAGATGAGAACATTTACATTTACAGGTAAAAGACTACTTTAGGCTGAATAATTAATTTTAGTATTCCTGCAAGTGAATCATCCGTCCTTACGTACTGAGTTCAAATTTTGTTACTCGGCCAAAATTTTAAAACCGCCATTACTGCAAGTGATTTTCGTCCGTCTTTAGGTTCCAAGATAAATTCCGTCGAGGTCGACTTTGTCTTTCATCCTCTAGGAGTCGATAAAAGGAAGTACCAGTTGAAATCTGAAGTCGATTTATCGGCTTACAACCTTCACGAAATTTGCCTGACGTGTGCCAAAATCTTAAACCGATGTTACAGCAAGTGAAAAGGTGGTGAGCTGACAGAATCACTTGATGAAGCATCTAGAATATATTATATAGTTTTCAGATTGTTTAAACTACAAATTTCCAGTTTCTAATATTACAAAAGTAAAACGAAGTTATTTGAAAATATAGATGTAGATATACTGATTTCAAATTTTGGCACAATGCCAGTAAATTTCGGGGATGGGTAGTTAAGTCGATTATATCGATTCCAGCCCTCAGCATTTCGACCCCTAAATGATCAAAGGCAAAGTCCACCTTGAATTCAGAACGTGAAGTATTTTGCTCAGCGTGCTAACGTTTGTGCATCTACGTTATAGTTTTATATTGTTTAAACAACATTTTCCAGTTTTTAATATTGTGAAAGTAAAATAGTGTTGAAATAATATATTTATAAATCTCTCAGAGAGATTTATGCAGTAGCAGCCCGATAAAGTGATAGTTTGTTATCAACTTAATGTGACAGTCCCATGAAAGGGAAATACGCTACTGTTATTTAACCCTAGGAAACACCGTTTCCTGTTGGCGCAACAACTAAGCAAGCATGTCGCTTATAATGTTCTGATCAATTGGTAAGACTTTCTAAAAATTACATTCGATGAGGACCAGTGAGCAGAAAACGTATCAACACGTACCTAACCAAATGTAAGATATTAATGCGACAGTTTAATGGAAAATTTTATAAAATTTCTAATAATGGTATCGTATTTCTATCGAGAAGGATGCAGAAAAATTCTGTAAAACACACACACACACACACGTACAGGCATTGATGGCAGCGTGAATTCGATATTGCATACTCGATTAAACGACGATCAAAGTAAGACAGAACTCAATATCTGAAGTCAGTCACACACGTACCCACACACACATACATAAATATATGTATATACACATGTATGTATATGAAAAACAAGATATATATATATATATATGTGTGTGTGTGTTTGCGCATATATATTTTAGTATGTACGTGCGTACATGTGTATGTATGTATTATGTATGTATATATGTATGTGTGTTTGTATGTATGCAAAGGTAATAAAAGTGACATTTCAAATTAAAGACAGAAATTGGTTATATTGAAATTGTATGTATTTCAAAAGATAGCCTTACATTATATTGAATTGTCTCCTATTACTACTAGATATATTTATATAACATTGGGTATATTGTATCTCTAAATCTGGCTGATTTCACTATTTGCCCGAAAATTTTCGATATAATTGCTAAATATTTGTTCATCTATATGTTTGCATGTATGTATGTATACATACGTATGCACATACATATATGAATATAAATATGTATAAATGTTTGTGAAGGTATAATAAAAACAGACAAATGCAGTATATGGTGCAGTTACAGTTGCTTCATTAAGAGTTTTAGTGTGACTTAAACACGGTACAATTAAGTATGCAGTATGCGCGTCATCTATAAATATATATATGTTACGCAACTCCCAACGCTGCAGACTGACCAAATATACAAACTACCTATGATATACTTATTAAAGAACAGCTCTTCAACAAGTGACATTTCGAATCCACATTACCAAAATTTAAGAAACTTAAAGACGATGGGACTATAACAGATTCAGGATGTAACTTATAAAGTGTTTTAAGAGTCATATTTAACGTAAATATATCATTAGTGAAATCACTCATAAAAAATCTGGTGCTGGCACAATAGGCTTACATACCAGGAGATATCAGGAGCCAAGTATGACATTTAACCCTATCAAAACATTTTTGGAATCCGTTGCCAATGTTGATCTCAAAAAGAGAAAAACATTTATTGTGTTATATTGTTTTGTACATCAAAGAAGTGTTATGGTTAATAAATTCCAGCGTCGCTTATTCATTTACTTACTTCAGATTGATTAATGAGCACCGATTAATTATTGTAGAACTAATAGAGTATTGGCTTTAATTAAAAGAGATACAGCTAATTATTATTCTGTGTATATAATTTAAGGAAAATAGCAGAGAACAACGAAGGCGCAAAATATCAGAGGAGAGGGAGGGAGGGGAAAAAGAAGGGGAGAAGAGAAAAAGTAAATTAAAATGATTAATACATAAAGATAGCAATGATCACATGATCAAGGGTGAGCTGGCAGAATCGTTAGGACGCCGGGCGAAATGCTTAGTGGTATTTCGTCTACCGCTACGTTCTGAGTTCAAATTCCGATCTCTCTCTCTTTCTGACTATCTCCTTATTTCCCTGCGCACATTTATACACACGTGTACACATATAAAAGTGAGTGAGCGTTTGTCCATGTGTATATGTGTGTGTGTGTGTGTGCATACCCTGTGTTCTAATACCATCTGAGATTATTCTGTCCTCGTAACCAATCATTACCCGTTGACGTTAGTCATATCACAATGACATAAACACAACGACGGAATATTTTCGAATCTATACATCCAGGATTTGCAAAAAGTATATGACAGTTGGGAAAACAGTTGGAACGTCCTATCGTGCATTATTTTGTCGTGAGAAGAATAAACAAAGCATTACAAATGCATAAAGACAGCCAATATTTATAAATCCAACGGAGTTTCTATTTATGCTAAAAAAGAACAAAAAACTAACGAAAAAAACAATTGTTGATATGTTGATATAAATACGTTAATTCATATACTGGTAGGAAATTAGTGGTAAGAAATTATGTGAATATGTAAACATATAAGCGATAAGTAGTAGTTTGCTTCTTACTCACATGGCCCCTGGTTTACTCCCACCACTTGGTACCTTGGACGAGTGTCTTCTACTGTAGCCACGGACCGAACAAAACTTTGTAAGTGGATTCTTTAGGCGCAAACTGTAAAAGCCCGTCGGATATATATAT
>NC_068994.1:52387594-52388065 GCF_001194135.2 Octopus bimaculoides | reverse complement strand
ATATCTTTAGATAGACGCATAGCTATAATGTAGATATATCCATATATATGTATATTCATACACATATATGCGGGGTAGGTTTGTTTGTTTGTTCTATAAAATTATTCACTTCAACTATGGTAGTATGTATTCATATGTCTAAATATGCATCTGCTCTGTTTCTGCGTGAAAATCAATATATAGTGGTTTCATAAACATATCTGCTCCCAATTGCACAAAACTATATGCAGCTGCATCTATGATGATATCTTACCCGTTAAGACTCTCTTTCATATTTTTCTTTTTGTACATTGCAAAATGCATGCTATTTTGTTGAAGTAAGAAGCTCTTATACAGAATATGCGTAGGCAGAAAGTATAGTTAGATTTAGAAGCTAGCACTTGCAAGTTAACGCATTATAAATCTAGAGAAGCTCATGAAAGAATATAAGCGTGTGTAAGTATAAGTATATGTATATATATATATATATAT
>NC_068994.1:52385898-52387057 GCF_001194135.2 Octopus bimaculoides | reverse complement strand
TATATATATGGCCACGGGCAAATTTGACCAGAACATTAATTAATTAATTTCAACAATACTAGATATTGTCGCTGCTCTAATAACTTTTCCAACCTCTACCTACGTCGCATTTACGACGTTACTATGTGATTTTACCAATTCCCAGTAACGTTATCTGAAATTAAATGAAATTAATTCTACGGCATTTAATAGTATTATTCACTTTTATCTCAGTAACAATACCACCATTTTGTAAATAAGGACTGACATTCGCTTGAATTGATCACAATATAAAACTTGTGATTATTTTATTGAAACAGGATATACTTAAAGTAATGCGTAACGCGGTGTGGCCGGAACACAGTAGGTAGAGAGATGGAATTAATTTTGTTTTAGGCCATTGAATTCGAGATGCGGAATATTGTGGACAGAAACGAATCCCAGTGTATGACAGATGTGTATCTCTGCAACGGCACCGAGATCAAATGTGTTCTCAGAATTCAAATCGCTTGGAGAAATATTGGTTGAAGATTTTTACGCAAGGCCAACAATTTCCGGGGAGTGAGGAAGTCGTCTGTTAGAAAGGATTCGAAAGCCCTTCGCCTACTCGCTGTCCGACCTCATCATTGGTGTTTCATGACCTTCACAATTAAACTGAGTTGTGCTGTGGAATCAATACCAGCAAAATCTATGGCCCTTAACTCACACGAACAATCTTATTCTTTTTCTAATTGCTTACTGTTTATGAGATCTTGTTTCTACATCCGGGCGGAAAAGCTTCAAGCGAGTGTTACTACTTTACTACCTCACGTGTATCAAATAGCTTTCTGCTGTCTATCACCAGCCTAACCCTAACCCTCCACTCCACTCCACCGATGCCGCATCTTATAGTTCATACTTGTCCAGTAACTTCCAAATGTCATCACAACCTGACAGACCTTGCAAATACGTGTTCATGACTATTTGTTTTAGATCATTTCCGTACCCACCAACTTCTAGAATTCTTTGACAGTGAAGGCAAAAACTCTAGTACTTATTTTATCAGTGTTTTTTTGCCGAACCGCTAAGTTACGGGGACGTAAACACACCACCATCGGTTGTCAAGTGATGTTGGGGGACAAACACAGACACACAAACATATACACACACATACAAACACACACACACGCACATATATATA
>NC_068994.1:52378542-52385762 GCF_001194135.2 Octopus bimaculoides | reverse complement strand
ATATATATATATATATATATACAATAAAAACGTCAGAAGGTGATCAAACATACTGAAGAACTTTGTTGATAAAAATAATCAATAAATGCTTTGTAATTATGTAATTGAGAAAGAGACTATCTTCTAAGCAAGGCTCTTGGTAAATGTAACCGTTCACAGCAAAAAAAGAAAGCAGCTAAAACAGCAACACAAACAATATCACCACGATTACCACAACCAACAGCAACAACAACATCAACAACAACAACAATAATAATAATAATAACAATAATAAAATTCGAAGAGGAATTTGATTATAAAATACACTACGGAAAAATATATTCTCTATATGCATGGTATTACACATAATATAAACACGCATTACAAAAGAGAATATGCTAACCAGAAATTGCTTTAAAAAATAATTAATCAGCAAGCATGGACCCACGGGAAGGCCTCTTTGACTTTCGTATAAACAAATATGTCTAGCATATACACCATCGTGTCCTCTTAAAGAAAACTATTCTAGAAAAGCCGACACGAACATCAATATGTTATACAAGCTTATATAATGATTAGCCATAGCAATATTTATGAAAACTGAGCTTGTTCTCATACAACGCCATCGCAATATAATCGACAGAATATATGGAACACTAATGAGAAGAGAAAATAATTATTCCATTGTGAAAAAATATAAGAGGGTAAAGTGTAATATTATACTGAAGAGAAAGAAAGAAGGTATCTCTAAAATTAAGAAAATAGAAAAACATGAAAAAGCAAAAGAGATTTGGATGGAAATGAAGGCTTGAAACAATATATGCTAGCGTTGGCATGAAAACAAGTTACTTTAAAAATTGTGGCCTCTCATTAGATCATAGTATGTATTTGAAACAACTACTAACACAACATCGATAAATGAATATTGGTAATAACATAAATCCACTGATATTGATAAAGTATTGAATAATTATATGCTGCACATCAAAGATGCAAAGTACATGAGAAATATAAAGCAGAGAAAATACATAACTAAAAGCATAGGCATCGGTCATGATAGACAGAGGCGAACTATGCGGTTGCATCAGGAGTAATAATTCATAAGTGATAAAAATTATCAGATTCTAATTAATATACTGAAACAGTATACATGAAGATGTAGATATTACATTCAATGCTTACAAAATAGATAAGAATAATTATCTGATTGGTTATTTCAGTTTAATTCTTTGAAACTCGGGCAATCTCTAACTGTTTGACCAATTTAACAACAAAATATATACGAACGTGTATGATTCTGCCTAAGAGGTTAGTTGTTCGCCTGAAAAATGATAACTTCGTAGCGAATAAACAGAAAGTGTATGGAAAGAAGTTGTTATTTGTGTAACCAACAGTTATTGAACAACTGAGAATTTAGCGAAGACAGCAAAATAGAGAAGAAAATTGTGCACATCCAATTGATTAAATCTTTTACATTTCCCAGAATATCATTATATGAATATTGGACATATAAAACAATATGTAGCTGACTTAATAATACAGCAAATTAAATACGTGGAAATCAAATACACCCCTGTCTCAAAAGTAAAAGGAATTTTTCAAGGATGGGACTGTTTCAAAATTTGGCAGAAGGCCATCAGGTTTGGAAGAAAATGATAAGCTTTAACAATGATCCCAGTCACTCTTTGGTACTTATTTTATTGACCGCGAAAGGATGAAGATAACCTCACGTGGCTACTTTCTCTCCATTAATCGCTTAAGAATTTCTTCATTTAAAGAAAAGCTACTTTAGCATTATATCCTTGTAATTATTCTAATAGGAAATGTATACATTCAAAAGATATTATCAATGACTTGTGATCATTAATTTCTCAAGTAGTAGAGACAGAACTGTGAGGACCGCAAGTTTTGAGGAAACGTATTAGAACAATAATTAAATTAGATGTTTAACTATTATAAAAGATATTTTATGTCCTTTATGTTTTAAAATCCCTTAATTTTATTACTGTGCAATTTGGTTATCAAAATTTTAATTTGTACATTTTAGATTTTACTAGCAGTGATACCCGGCATTGCTCGGGATTGAAATGAGTAACATTTCTAAGATGAAAATCATTTGCATCAACCGAACAAAGAGGAAAGATTAGTGTTACTACGTTTGTACTTCTTTTTTTCCAACGTGAATAATGCCGTAACTTGGAGCTGGATATTACATCGATCCAGGGGCTTTAGCTGTTCTTATTAAAGATTCACGATGTCAGGCTTCGTGATTATTAAAAAAAAACATGTTTTAGCATACGCTGGGATTTGATCTCCCAAACAAAACTTCGAAATGCATTTACTGCAAAGCTATAACGCATAAACTTCAATCACCTCTTTGGAAATTCTATTGATCAGAATGTAACATAAACCGCACATAAATGAAAGCAAAGCTCGGGAGAGTACATACGCAGATAAACACACATATATACATACACATGCATATATGCATATATATATATATATATATATATATATATATATATATATATATATATATATATATATATACATATATAATGTATGTATGTATATATAAATTCAATAACGCGTTAATGCTCCAAAGCCATCTTTGTAAACGCAGCTTGACATTGTAGTTTCCAGAAAAAAAAATGGAATTATAATCTCTTCTCTTTAAGACGTTGGGAATACGTGTTTGTTTGTATTCCGAATAATTATAACATATAACAAGCATATATATATAAAGAAATTATATTTCGATTGGAATCGTTAAAGTATAACTGGAGGACAGATGCACATATTTTCTAGTCAATACTCCAATGAATAAAAATCACCAGATGAGCTGCACTCACATAGACATCAACACGCCTGCGCGCACACACACAAAAAAATAGATGCAGACGTATGCATACATAACTTTATGGCTATTATATATATGTGTGTGTGTCAGTGTAATTGTGTGTTATAATATTACGTCATGTAATAAATGCGTATATGTGTGTTTTTTTTTCTTGTCTATAAACGCAACAGTTCCTATTGGATGTTATACTTATACATGCCTGACACGGGAATCCGAATAAACATTCGAATTTTCAGATTGTTGCAATTTAGTCAGTAAACTAATGGGGCGTTAGTTTTATTCATAGATAAACTGAGGAGCACCGAAACACAATTCGATATTCCGATTCTATGGCTAATAAAAGTGAATTCACTAAACATTTTATTCGAAAATACTCTTTAAATTTTATATATATATATAAAATTAAGTGTGTGTCTGTATATTTATATGAGGCAACATCTATAAAGAATTTGCAACAGGAACATATGTAGTACTACAGAAATTATCGATTTCTTTCGGCTTTATTATTATGTAATATATACTGCTGCGCCTACAGATTCTTTTTATGTACGGTGAAACTTTAAACTAGAAACAACTTTATATGCGTGTAAATGAGTATGAGTTTCGTCTATGTGCTTATATATATATATATATATATGTGTGTGTGTGTATGTGTGTGTGTGTGTGTGTGTATGTGTGTGTGTGTGTGTGTGTGTGTGCATAAATGCACATACATTTACGCACACATACACGCGGGCATATATAAATAGACACACATAGATTCAAAATAACAAAAAACATCCCAATTACTCCTAAACTATTCTCTTCTCAGAACCCAAGAAACAAATTCAATTCCAGATATTTTTCAGCTAACTCACCTATATATAAATGGTATGAATTTTCTGCGAATACATAATTTATGATGAATTTCTCAACACAGATGAGAGCACTAAATAAATTGTTTCGTACCCAAATCCTGACAACCTATTTATTACGATATTGCGGCGTTTGTAATTTTGTTTGTTTTTTTTTTATAATTATTTGCGAGTCATCCCTCCTCAAAAGACAGATGGTCATGATGTTTTATTTTAGTCTGGTCAGTTGTTTTTATTTCTTTGTTTCTTCCTTTCGTTTGTTTGTTTCTTTCGTTTATTTCTTTGTTTTTCTTTTTGCTCTTTTATTTATAAGAGATCTAGAACAACAATACCTAATGAGCGTATTTAACCTTTTCTCATTCGGTTGAATATGATAGGAAGGAGATGTGGCGATTATTCTTAAATGACAGAATCATCGCATTCAAACTTTCTTGTTCGAATCATTTCACTACATTATAAAGTCTATTTGGTGCCTTAAATAACATGAAAAAATTTCTACGAGGGATCGAAACTGCGAACCCTATTCGACTGTCGAAGAATTTTAAATCTCGTTCTACTTACGCATGTCCTCTGCTAAATTGTTATTCTATTTAAGATGTGTCTGCTGCAATTGCAACATAATCTTCTCTAATAACAAGCTAATTACTTTTTAATCTCCAAAATGTGATCTGAGAACGATCGTGAGAAGCCATAAAATGTAAACTAGAAAATAAAAATACAAATAATCGATAAATAGCGGAGAATCTGCCAATAAAAAATAGAATAAATTTTAAAATTGAAATTTAAATAAAAAAAACCCCCAGCAAAATGAAATAAGACCGACATGTTACTCTGGTAGCAATTTTATGTAATTTTGAAAATTACGTTGGGTATTTTTGTCACCTTTGATTTCTTTTCTTGTTTTTACTCTTTAATGGTGCGTTCTAAATTAAGAACAAGGCCAGAAATTTCATTTTGATAGGGAGGGGTTTAAGTTGATACCATGGACGCTAGTACTTGGCTCATACTTTATGTTATCCAACCCGAAGCGATAAAACGAGAAGTTGACATCGACGGGATATGAAGGCAGAACATGAAGACGCGGAACATACACCGAATAAGGGTTCTTTCCCCGATATCTTAACCATTATGCCAGTTCTTAATGAATCTTTATAATCTTTTTAATTTTGCCCCAAGGCCACCAGTTTTGAAGACAATAGGCATGTTGATTATATCAGCCCCAATATCTGACTGACACTTTATTTTATTAAACCCGAAAGGTTTCAAAGGCGAAGTTTACGTCGACGAAGTTGAATTCAGAATGTGCAGAGCCAGAGGAAATGAAGATAAGCATGTTGACTTACACGCTAAATGTTCTTCTAGTTCGCCCAGTTATTTTCTCATAATACTTCGTCATAATTTTCGCACAAGGGTAGCAACTTTCGCGGGGTAAGCAGCTAGACGATTGCATCGGCATCACTACTTGAGAGGTGCTTCATATTATTGCTCTGGAAAGTATGAAAGTCAAAGTCGAGTTCGGTGGAATTGGAACTCGGAACGTAAGATACCATAACATCTGCCACTTACCATTTGTTCCGGGTGCGGGAACGATCCCACGAGCTCTCCGCCTTTGTTTCCGGTTAATAATGGTTTCAAAGTTCGGCACATGACCAGCAGCTTTTCAAGGGAGGATAACGTTGGTGTAATCGACAGGTACTATTTTATCGAGTCCCAAAAGGATGAAAGTCAAAGTCGCCCTCAACGGAATTTGAACTCAGAACGTAGAGCTGGACGGAATGCCATTGTATAGATCCCAGATTTTGATTAGCACTTCAGTTTTATTTTGAATACAAAGGCATGAAATGCAACATCGACCATTAAGTGAACATGAACTGATTCACACGCAAAAAGCAAAGTGTAATAGAATATGAATGAATATCGTATAACATTCCTTCTTATTATTGTGTGAAATTTTAAAAACATTTTACGTATTTACAATCCGCGTGATTTAATGCCTTGTTTATGCGATCAATGGTTCAAATATGAAGTTGAATAGAGTTTCTAGATGTAAAAGACGTCTTGAAATTACAATACCATGATAAGTAGTTTATTGTGGGAACGCATAAAAGGACTTGAATCAATATTTATTATCGAACAGCCGAATACTTTGATTAATAATGTATTGAGGGATTGAGAAAATAATTACAAAATCTCACGGAAGCATTCAGTTAATCCACCGCCTTTTTGCCACTTAAATAGTTATTACTTATTGAGGCTAGTCTATCGGCAAAAGAGGTAAACAATGATCAAGGTTTCATGCACTTTAATACTATTTCTGGCTGTCGATGATATCAAAGAGATTAATACCGTGATCAGCCGGTCAATATTGATAGGTATGCGGGAACAGATGAAACAACATCATTTCCTATTTAAGACTGGAGCGTCTTGTTTGTGGGACATTTGGCTGTTATATATAGTAGATGAAAAGACCACATAAACATGCTTCGCTGGCTTGTTCGTTTCGAGTTTACTAAACTGCAGTGCATTTACAAAATCCGTAAAGCAACAAAAAATACATGGACACTCGATATAGCTTCGAGGTGAAATAACAATGGCCCGCCATCCTCTGTGATATATCCACAAGTAATAGAGTATTCTAGTCGTAAAAACACCATTTATTACTGCGATGTGTCCAGGATAGGATGTCAGTTATTAGCAACATATTCTTTTGCTTTGACTTTCAAAATATAACTGTGATGATGATAAGATGTATAACCTTCATTCTTATATCTCTATTCCTGATCGCCTCATATAATTAATTTTATAGCAGCCATGATATTAAGCTATGATATTAAGCTAGACGTTAGACACATGGATATATTTGTATAATGTCAATACACACGCTCAAATATATATGTGTATATATGTGCGTGTACGTATATACGCTCACATAAATATATACAGACACATATATAGAAATATGTACAAACTATATACATATATACTCGAATACCTAGCTTCTTTAATTCCGCCCTCGGCTTCACAAGTGTTGTATGAGTGTCGTTGTGAACAACGTCAAGAATGTCTCCTATGATCTTTGTCACTGTACAGCAGTAAACCAATGATTTATGTATTTCGTTTTGGGTTTTTTTTCACCTTCAAGTTACATCTAATTAATAACAATGCTATTTGATCTGAAATGTCAGTATTTCTTGACGAAGTACAGCAGGCCGAATTTAGTGAAACAAATAAATTATGTATAACGACAACAAATAAAAATACCTTCCAATTTCTTCAAAAATCTCCTTGAAAAGCACTGATGATGAGGTATTTTAAACTTCCACCTTTCCATATGACACGTGAAATTCCATCCCTAAGAAACTTTTTCTCCTCATTTACCATACATGAAATATAGAGATACATCTATACATACATATACACAAATATGTGTGCATGTGTATATAAACACACACACACACACATTCACACACACACACACACACATTCACACACACACACACACACACACACACACACACACACACACA
>NC_068994.1:52377726-52378532 GCF_001194135.2 Octopus bimaculoides | reverse complement strand
TATATATATATATATATATATATATATATATATATATATATATATTATGTATTTCTATACACACACACATATATACCAAAATATGTATGTGTTATAGGTCACGGTACTCAAATATTTTGTAAATATAAATAATTTTCAATATACAACTTTTAATGTGAATATTGCGTTCTACTACTCATTACATTCGATGACACATAACTTCTCGACATGCTTTTTAAGTGAAGATCTTAATATTCTCAGTGTTCTGATATATACATCTGTAGTCGGGCCAGGACGATAGATGAGAATGAATATGTGACAAGCAGAATATACAGGTTGGGCTAAATGACACGAAGGGGTTGCAATATTTAATAACGATTTATTTTTTGCTTTGATAAATTAGTTTATTTTATGTTATTTACAGATTTTATAAAGAAAAGGCTGGAGATTATCCATGGAAGATTTCACGACCAAACAGCGAACACAATGTGTAATTCTGTTGTGTCTGGCGAGAGTCATTCTCTTTTAGTGCTTATAATTTAGAACACTCAACGTTTGGAACACACCGTATTAGTGAGAAGCAGATTAAGATTAAGTCAGCTTAACACTCCAGTAAAACACAACGTTTCACCATCTCTTCTCTATGATTTACTCCTCGCATACATTAATGTGATTTGATATTGTATTAAGTGTTCACATTTTCGAAAACAATCGCTGAGAAACCTGACAATTATTTCATGACTCAAATATCGAGGGTTATACATATAGGTATAGAAACTGATGTATGCAATGTTTATCGCCAGCTAAACGAAATCAATTATGATATA
>NC_068994.1:52375445-52377498 GCF_001194135.2 Octopus bimaculoides | reverse complement strand
ACATGTATTTATATATATATATGTATATATGTATTTATATATATATATATATATGTATACATGTATTTATATATATATATGTATATATGTATTTATATATATATACTATATAAATAACATATATGTATACATATATACATGTATGTATTTTATATGTATGTATGTATGTATGTATGTATGTATGTATGCATAGATGCATGGATGTATGCATATATAAGATTTATTTATTTAAGGATTAGACTAAATCGCTTTCTGTTAGAAAAAGGAAAGATAAGTAACATAATTTAGTTTTATTATGGATAATTTGTCATAAACATTTACTCGGCTTCTCAATAACAATTTGAAGCAACTCATTTTGTTTCTATGTACACATATGCGCGTGAGAGAGAGAGAGAGAGAGAGTGTGTGTGTGTGTGTGTGCATGTGTTTATATATATGTAGATATAGATATAGATATATATATAAACGCATATGTATGCATCTATATGTATATTTATCTATCTTTACCTCTCTTTCTCCTCTCTCGCCCTCCTCACTCTCTCGCAATATATATGTATATATACATACATATGTGTGTGTGTGTGGTTGTGTGTGTGTGTGTGTTCGCGCGCGCGCATATATACATATATATAATATATTTGTATATATGTTTTTATGCATACACACACACAATTACATTTATAACGTTCCTGGGTATAACGTTAAACTGCATCCTGTAGCGGGTCTCTGGTTCGAGAGTTCCGGGGTCTTGAAGAGGGCGGAACCACGTCTTAATCACCATTGTTCCAAGGTCTACTCTGACCTGAAATAGTATCAGCTTTCGAGGGTCCATTTAGTACATGTAATGAGAATCTGTATGAGCGTGGGTACACAGAATTACCTTTCGTAAATGTCAGGGCCCACAGTAAAATGACCAGAAGAGGGTGAATATTGTCATTTGGCACAGTATCCTTTTAGAAGTGGGACGCCTATCACTAGTTTTAATAAGTGTGTATGTGTATGCACTTCTTCCTTTTTTAATTGAGAATAAATTTTATCGGCCACCTACTTGCTAGCAAAGATCTGAAGGAAAGCAACTCGTGTTCATTCTCATTTAAATCTTAAGAAGGTCTTGCAGAATTTTATAGTCCTAGATTACATTGTGACCATTTGTAGCGTATGGATTAAGGACTTGCGTTCACTCCTGAAGATCACATGTTCAGCCATACTTTGCCCCATATGGTTTGGTATGTATCCAGTAGCTCCAATATTAGTAGATAGAGCACTGAACGTGAACTGGATTGGGAAACTGGTTAACAATGGTCCGTTGACATCCGCTTTCTCTTGTATTTTCCTAACAATATTGGTGTCCAGAAGGCACCTGTTTTCTACATGTATTTATGTATGTATGTATGTGTGTCTCTTCTATTTTTTAATTACCATAAATCTTCAACAGAGTAGGGAACCGGTTTCCAACAAATATACAAGGATCTGTGTTAGTATGTATGTATGTATGTATTGCATTTGAGAAAGCTATGCATAGAAATGTGAAAAATATATGATAAACCTCACGAATAGATTGCTTGTTGTTGGAGAATTTTATTGCTAGACTGAAGAATTGAATTATGTATTATGTAATTATTTAATCAATATATAACGTTGTCCAAGTACACTGCATCAAATCTAAAACAAATGAACATATCACAATACGAAATTGAGTAACATACATCAAAGCTGGAGTTAATTATTTTATTCTTTTACGGTTTCTAGTCACTGGACTCCAGCCAGGCTAGGACATCACCTTCAAAAGATTTTAGTCAATCACATCGATTCCGCTAAGCATTTCTGTGTAGGTATTTTATCGATTTTTCTTCGATTGGTCGCTAAGTGATGTTATTCAGAGCATAAACATTTCTTCTTTTTTTCTTTTATTTTGCAGCCTATGGTGTGTTGTTAGGATTATACAAAGAGAAACAATATACACAGACGCATACATACATGGTTGCTTATATATATGCGTTTGTATGTGTGGTGTGTGTGTGTGTGTGTGTGTGTGTGTGTGTGTGTGTGTGTG
>NC_068994.1:52373879-52375381 GCF_001194135.2 Octopus bimaculoides | reverse complement strand
TTTGTGTATGTGTGTACGTTATCGTCAAAAGCAGATAGCAAGCATGAAGTCGCGTGGTTTAATTGTTAGGGTATTTGGTTCCCGATCGTGAGGTCAAGAGTTCGATTCCTTGCGGCGTGTTGTCTCTTTGAACGAGACATTTTATTTCACGTTACGCCAGTCCATTCCGCTAGCAAAGATGAGTTATGATTGTATTTGAAAGAAAATGCCAGCTTTGTCGCATTCAATGTGTTATGCTGAATCGTCCGGAGAACCACGTTAAGTTGTTTCTCGATGTTATCATCATCATCATCATCATCATCATTATTATTATTATTATTATTATTATTCAGGTCACTGCCTGGAATCGAACTCGGAATCTTGGGGTTAGTAGCTCGCGCTGTTAACCACTACACCATATATATGTATGTATGTATGCATGTATGTACGTATGTATGTACGTATGTATGTATGTATGTATGTATGTAGTAAATTGACTGCTGATATTGAAAGCTACAAACTTCCACATAATTAAAAGTTCAGGGTTTACAATTAGACTTTCAAATTCATTTTATTTGCTGCTCTCATATATCCCTGGATATTTTATCCTGTCATATATTTAAAGCTATGAACGTACTTTCAAAGAAATCGTATACATTTCACAAACGTATAAAAAATATAAGCATATAATGAGGGTTGATAAAATAGAAACATACGTAGCATTTTTCTTTTTCTTATCGATCAAACTCACAATTAAATATTTTGCTACGGATAGTTATTCTAGCTTAACTTATACTTCTTACTTCAAAACTATTTTTTTATTTTTCCATAACATGCTTCATTATGTATGCTATTGTCTCATATAGCATTGAGTTTTCATCTGTCAGTCACATTCAGTATAGAGTAATTTTCCATACACACACAGACACACACACAGACAAACGTATATATTTCTATATAATTGTATGCTATATGCGCACATGTGTTTGTGTTTATATCTATCTATCTATCTATCTATCTATATATATATATATATATATATATATATATATATATATATGCATGCATGTATGTATACATTAAACAGAAAGATGCACAATTCTTTTAGTACTTTTATTAATTAAATTATTAAAAGACATATTTTAATCCAGTAGTTTTATAACAAAATATGACATATCATGACATAAATCATTATGTATTCAAAATAGTTTTATTACATACGGTTTCTCATCTCATAGGGGACAGCCATGGTAATTAAGTATGCAATATCTAGTTGATAACCTTGAATCAGCATAGAGAATGTTGACAGTAAGTACTATTGTTATCGGAGACTAGTTAATAATGGAGATGAGATTATGCAAGGGAGTAACCTACTTAGTTAAACGCATTCGGTATCATGGGATGTAGCCTTATGCGATTTGAATATTCACATTTAAGCTACTAACCTTCAACTCAGTATTTACATATTATTTAGAGTATATATATATATATATATATATATATATATATATATATATATATAT
>NC_068994.1:52368722-52373380 GCF_001194135.2 Octopus bimaculoides | reverse complement strand
TATATATATATATATATATATATATATATATATATATATATATATGTATGTATGTATGTATGTATGTATGCATGCATGTATCTATGGGTGTAGGCATAATTCATGAGTGTTTTCCAACTTTTAAAATGTCTGCAGAAATAAAACGCATTGGCAAAATGTTTTATGTTATTTAAAAAGAATGGTTTGCTCTACAAGATAGTGCGTTTTGATTTTTTAAATTCAATTGATATTTATGTATTTTCAGATCATTGAAATGGAATGTCAAATGGACAAAACGGAGCATTTTCATACCATTTGTTTTCTTTTTTTCTTCTTGGCATCTCATAGGGGACAGCTCTCATGCTAAAGGTTGTAACTTTTCAAACGGTTTGGTAGAGATCACTTGCAACCATTTACGAGACCTCGAGTGTCCGTCGAGGCTAAGATTCACTGTAGGATTTGCTTCACAGATCAATCAACTTTTCGAACTCTGGACAACTCTTGGTAATTGATTTCTTCCGGAAATCGTCGATATGTGCTGTAGGTAGAGAAGAAATATGATAGTGTTGATATGATAGCACAAACGTATATCAAACGCACTACTATAAAAACACACATGTATCTAAATATTACAAGTCTTAAAGCAAAACTGAAAAAAAAGAGAAAGTGAGAGAGAGAGATTGGGAAAGGAGAGAAGAGCAGATCGTTGCTACATGCAAAGTACCAATTCATTAAACCGTATTCTACGTATCACTTTCAATTCATCACTATTTCGAAAAGTAGACTCCTTTAACTAGCTTACCGCTGTCAATATGATGGATGATCTATTAGTAACAATAAAGTATTTGCAAAGAATTGGGACGAAACAATATACTATAATTTTTGCTCTTATCGTCGCTAACAACGAACTAATTTGAATCATAAAGATGACAGCTTGCTTGTTAATTACTTAAGTCGATTGATTGACAATGCTGCCGGCAGTTTAATTCCACATGAAACAGAGTTGTGCATACTTTAAAGAAAGTTTTCATTACCAACCCATCCAACCCAACCAACCCATGTTTTACTGACTGAAATATTCTTAATAGGACATTATTTCTAAAGAGGTAACTGTCTCTTTGTTTACGATAAAATTTAAATTTAAATAAATTTAATTTCTCAACTCATAGTGTACTATAAATGTGTGGAAATTTACACTAAAACATCTTATTGAAGTGATCTTAATTTCTAAACGATAATTTATTATCAAAACCTCTGAGGAGAGAGTGTAGTTGAAAGAAAACATAAACACGGCAAAAATTATATATCAGACAAGTTGAATAATGTAGTATGTAGCACATATCAATTTATCATTCAAAGTCTATGCCTATCACCGAAAGAACGTCTACTTGGTTTCTAGCATTCCTAGAAATAACAGTCATATGCCGCGTATCTTGCTGTCGTTCAGATAGGCGGGATATATCGATAATGTTGACGAAGACACGCTACAAGTACACTATGCGCACGTGTGTGTGTATTATGTATATATATTTATTCTTAAACAAGAATATTATTCACAGTGACTTTGAGGTTTTAACCAGTTAAACTACCGTCACACTGCCATCGTCTGCCAACAATATTCTTGTTAAAGAGTGAACTTGTACTCTATATATGTCTGTGTGTTCAAGATTGACATGTGGGCTAAAAGAATACGATATAATGATATATTCTGTCAAATTGTAACATGTAACATTATCATTATGCTTTTACCTTATATAGAATAAGGATGCTAACCTTATGTAGAGATTTTTTTCTTTCAGTTTGCATTAGTAAAATGCAAGGAGGAAAGTATTTTTTCAATGTGCATGTTTAATTGATTGCCATTGTGAATACATGCTAAGGGACGCCTATTTGCTATTCAGCAATTCGAAAATAATTTACTCCTCATACTGGGAGCCAGTGCATCGGGGAAATTTTCACAGATTAAAGTTTGAAAATAACTGAAATTGGTGGACTAACAGAAATAAGTTATCAATTATTCATCTGCATAAGTAATATCGTACATCAAACAGTGTCAAAATAACGTATACTTTGTCGGAAGTTAGATTTATGGTGCAGTAAAAGCCAAATAGTTTTGTCTGCACCTGTAACGGAATAAAAAAGAATAATGGAGATTGTCTGCTAGAAAGACTGATCGCTGTCAACAAGATCGGCTCCATCACTCAGAATATAAATGTTAATCTAGGTTCTCTCAACTAAATAAATGTATAGTATACAAAATTTGGCAGAAACATATGAAAGCTTTCAATTGAATTTACAATCATTATTTAGTCTCGACAGACATCAGGAGATATTAAAAATGCTAACTTTAAATATGTCACTAAGCACTCGAGGCTAGAGATTTTAATACAAAATATGATAGAAGTTTGCACGTAAGGGAGTTGGCGAAAAAACGGAAGGGACGTATGCCTTAAAATATACCGTTTATATACTCAACGTTTGGGTTTCTAGACTTGGCCGCAACGGTACTCCGTTGCTAATAAATTATTAGCAATCGTAGTAGGTTTGAAATGTATGGTTGTTGGTATGTCTGTAAAAGGTTCGCCGTGATGCACCCTAGTTTGTACAGATGAGTACACGAGCGCACACGCACACGCACATATGTGCATATGTGAGTGAAAGCCTTACGCGTTCATAATATGCATATCTCTTGTGTGTGTGCGCGCGTGCATGTATAAATCTTAGCTTGTTTTCAATCAGCGAGACGTGTAAACATCGCGAGAAAGAAGTGCCCAAATTGGTACACTATGAACATAACCCCTAAGGATATTTGTTTTGTTCCGAGATACGTAGGCACTCCCAGAGTACCTTCGACATCCGAAAAGCAGAGACTAATGATCCGATCGTCGTTAACCTATAACCAACGACGCCTTTGTTTATCATTCAAGATATCAGAGAAAAACAATTATATACTCATCTTACACCTAAAGATTGGGTTGAAACGATATTTCACTAAACGTTCATTGTCATCCCATAAGCTTCTGAAGTCAAATTTTGCCAGGTTCCACTTTGGCTGACTTTACTGTGCCATCAGGAAAATACGTACTACCAATATATTGTTTCGATCAAACAACTTCTGCTCTACAAAGATTCGAATCGTATTAAATGAAGGTATTAATATAATTTAGTTCTAATAATTGTGTCACATTTTCAAGAGTAGAATTAACTACTTGACTAGACGATATAAGAGAAGGTACTTTCTAATATGTAGCACCGTTGAAATGAATTCGAAAACGCAAAGCTGCCACGCACTGTATCTAAAACAAATGTATTCGTTACAGCTGAACATTCGAACATTTTTTAACCGATTACTCCAAAATATATTTAGTTACGCCGACGTTACCACCTTGATTCGAAACGAAGAAAATCATAGATAACAGGGACCACGGTTTTTTCATTTCACATAATTTTACTTACGTCTAATGAATCCGCTTACCCCCAACAATTTCATTTTTACTCCCACTCGGGGTATTTTATCACTGTTGGCCGACTCTTGACCTATTAGAAATAGATGCTGAGTCAAGGTCAAGGGTTTGACAAAATTGTTACTTCATTGGACAGAATGTTTTAGATTATTTGTTCCGTGTTTTTACCATTGAGATCCTCTGTGGACTCACGCTGTATCGACGGACCTCTTGTCTCCTTTCCTTTAATTACCATTTGTGGAGCTGTGAGGTGAGGTATATTATCGTTTGTTTAGCTGCTATTATAATATGAAGAAAAAAAACAGAAAATGTTCTCTTGATTTTTTTTTTCCTCTGGAATGGAAAATATCAAATACTGATATATGATCAATCTTTATCCCAGGCACGTTTCGATGTAGATATTGATTCACTGTGATTGAAAGGAAAAAAGACGAGCTGGTAATTGATGCAATATATTTGATTATAGGTGTGTTCAATCATGATGACGTGAAGCAAAACAGCAATAACAGCGAAAATTACAACTATCTTTAAAACCAAAGCTCAAAATAATGAAAAAATAATAAGTTCCCGCTGAGGCGAATCCACCAACCGATCTCTCTTCAAAACTGGAAAATAACTTCACTTTATTGCATCATTAATACAGATTGCTGTTTTTGTTGTTGTTGTTATTTTATCATTTCTTTAGCTCTAAAATGTTGGCATATGATGAAAACCATTCGAGCGATAAGCAATCCTTTTTTAGGAGTGGCTTACGTCACGACCCTCAATCAGAAACTTTATGATCCGAATGACGACGTGTTAGCGACCCTGTGTTTTATTTTACAATATACATCTCATGTACAGAATTCAGTGACAAAGTATATTCATGCAATTAACAAACTTTAGAGCAAATGAAATTTGAAGAATTGGTAAATATGTCTATCAGTTCTCTGGAGGTTTCAAAGTATGAATGCCATATAACATTATTTCATTGTCAATTAAATATCAGAGCTTCCATTAAAACGAAGAATTATGTTCCTAAAAGCGCGCATTATAAATTTATTGTACGTGAGATGGATACATACAAGAATAAATACGCGCGCACATGCACATACACACACACACACACACACACACACACACACATATATTATACACACATTTTGATATAATTATATATATATATATATTATATATATTATATATTATATATTCATATATACATATATATATATA
>NC_068994.1:52366456-52367706 GCF_001194135.2 Octopus bimaculoides | reverse complement strand
TATAAATATCTATATATAAATATAAGTATATATATATATATGTCTGTGTGTGTGTCTGTGTATGTGTGTGTGCATATATATATATATATATATATATATATATATATATATATATACACCCACAAATATGAATGTATATGCATAGCTCAGTGCTTAGAGCATTGGGCTTACGATTATGTGGTTGTGAGTTGGATTCCCGGTCCGGGCAGTGTGTTGTGTTCTTGAGGAAGGCACTTATTGTGCGCTGCTCCATTTTACTCAGCAGTTGAGTGGCAACGTCACTAGTGTATCGGCCTCAATAAAGGGGTTTTTATGTGATTAATTTACCTGATAAAAGTACCAGCTTTACCTGGACTACTATCTGAAAACTAAGACAGCCATAACGGATATGTCGTCCTAAAAACGGTATGACGGGAAGCAACAATATAAATGAATACAGCTGAAATGTATTTCATCTTGTCTCGTTGATTAGATTTCTCTTGAATTTACGATAAACCAACATGAGGTATTTGATGTAAAATATCTCACAAACAGAATGATGACTCCGTATTATCGAATTTGCTGACACATCTTACCTTTTACACAGATAGCAAATACTTAAGGAGCTGCACAACATGAATAAAAGCATAATATATGCTTGCATTCCAGCAGAGACTTTATACACTTTAGTCACATCCAGGAGGAAAGAAAACAAACTATCCGTGACATTTTGATCTAAAGAGGCTACAGGAACACGTGCTTTCGTTCGAAGTAATTTCGGTTAAAAGCCCTCTGAAATTACCTGTGTTGGAGTGGATTTTCTTTGTCTACAATCTAGAAAGGAGAAGAATACACTATTCAGATGTATACAAATAACGGGTCTAAACCAACAAAGATACGTCGCTGAGTCTGTAGATATATCTGAGAAATCAATAAAATATACAAACGATTCGGCTGGAAACATCCCTGTGAATAGTAAATCAACTGAAAGCGAAAAGATTTAATAATAATAATAATAATAATAATAATAATAATAATAATAATAATAATAATAATAATAATAATAATAATAATAGTATGATAAATCCCATCAAAAATAAAATAAATACTGGAAGAAAAAAGTCATCAGCCAATCAGATAGCAATGATTTATAGAAGACTTAACATTATGGCTAAACAATAACCAAAAGAAACACAAGGAAAGATTAATTGAAGAGATGAAAGCCAAAGCTTGGAGATTAGGTAGATTTTTTGAAAAAAAGAAAATGATAA
>NC_068994.1:52365802-52366242 GCF_001194135.2 Octopus bimaculoides | reverse complement strand
TATATATATATATATATATATATATTTATATCTATACACACACATCTCCCCCTCTCTCTCTCTCCGAGAAATCGAAGAAAAACTTTAATGGAAGATAAGCAAATGAAAAAATAGCAGGGGTTGGAATTCGTCAGATAAAGAAGTGCAAATATTTTAGAATATATAAAGTGAATGAAAATTGCTATAAAACAAATCCATTAATCCAACTAACAAAACGGAAACTGGTTTTATCACAAGAATGGTTAGATGATATAATAGACGCCATACTGGAAAGAATAAACGGAATTGGAATAAACGGAATAAACAAGAATTGAAGAATTCTGGAAGAAATATCGACATATCCTACACACAGACAGACATATGTAATGTAAGATATATATATATATATATGTGTGTGTGTGTGTGTGTGTGTGTGTGTGTGTGTGTGTGTGTGTGTGTGT
>NC_068994.1:52363139-52364984 GCF_001194135.2 Octopus bimaculoides | reverse complement strand
TATATATAGGATATACTTTTCGTAATGAGATAAAAAAACCAAGGTTGTGTATAATATAGAACATATATATATATATGTGTGTGTGTGCATACATATGTCTATGTGCGTGTGTGTATATATATGTATATGTATATATAGACATATGTATATATATTTATATATATATATGCAGATATTATTTAGAATAAAAACCACGTCTGAAGCAGCACCCACAACAAACATGGTCAGGTGAATAAATGGCAAGGAATTTCGCAAATCAAAGAGAAAAATGGCAATTATGAAAAAGGTTACCATTCCTATCAGAAACGAAATTTTCCGAGGACACCCTTACACTTACGCACTCGTTTTTCTTTCTAACGTTAGACATTTAAATATCATGCTACATCAGTTAGAACACGGGTGTAAATACTCTGCAAGGACAATTAATCAGATTGATTACATCGATAACTGTAACTTGTATGAGGCAGATAATAAACAGCAAGAAACACTGAAAAAGACAGTACACACAATCAACAGAGGACTTAACAGGAACATAGTTTCGAAAGCTGTACCCAGCCAAGCTTTAATGGAAAATTAACAAACAACACTAATATAGTCTTACATAGAGGAACAACAATAAGTGAGTTAGATCAAACACAAAATTACAAATACTTAAGAATTAATTAGTTTGATAATTACAAGGCATAAACAAAAGGAAAAGGCTGGATGATCACTGACGAATTATTATTCAAGAAAAACAGAAATGTTAATATAATTAAGATAATAAGCTTGAATTCTTTTTTCGACTAATAAGTTATTGATAAGATATTTTCAACTGGACACTAATTGAATTAGTAAGGCTAACATGAAATGTAATACAAATATAAAAATGTTTCGAGAATTACCAATCGATGAAAACAAGAAAATTAACATAAAATTAACATAAAATATATATCAGAAGCCTACGTAAGTGTTTAATAGATATACTGTGAAACGAAGGCAAACAGCCACAAAACAACAACAGGACAATATAAAGCAAGAGAAATTTTTGTTTTCGAAAAAGCCAACAATTTTGAAGAGTTTGGAAATAAGTCAAAAATGATCAACAAAATAAAACTGAAGCTAAAACAAGTGACTACAGAATGTTTTTACAAGATGATGGCAAGAAAAGCCTCGCATGGCAAATATTTAATGACACAGTACAAAACAGAAGTGAATAGACATAAGTGTGGCTGTCTGTTAAGAAGTTTACATCGCAACTATATGGTTCCGGGTTCATTCCTAGCGCGTGTCTTCTACTATTCTACTGTAGGTCGACCAAACTTTTGTGTGAGGAATCGGCAGAGGGAAATTGGTGATTGAGAACTGAAAGAAACAATATTTTTTACTCTTATACTTGTTTCCGACATTTTACTGCGGCCATGCTGGAGCACTGCATTAAATGGTTTTAGACGAAAACATGAACCCTAGGACTTATTCTTTGTAAACCTAGTACTTATTCTATCAGTCTCTTTTTGCCGAATAGCTACGCTACGGGGACATGATCACACCAACACCGGTTGTCAATAATAATACTTTCTGTTGTAAGGACAAATCTTAAATTTTGGAAGGAATGGGGTTTGTTCGATTATATCGACTAAACCAGATATTAATTTGGATCTCTTTTATCGATCCCTATGTAATGAAAGGCAAATTCGATCTCGGCGGAATTTGAGCTCAGAACCCTATAACCAGAACATATGCTGATAAGTATTTTGTCAGGATTCTTTAAGTCCGCCCCCTTGATATATAATAAAAAGAAGAAAAGAAAGAAGTGCAACAACAACGAAAACAAATGAAAAAAATAATAATAATAAAAACCTGATG
>NC_068994.1:52355927-52362258 GCF_001194135.2 Octopus bimaculoides | reverse complement strand
TATATATATATATATATATATGCATGTATGTGCATATATATGTTTATATATAATTATATGCATATATGTATACATATATGCATACATACACATTTGTACATGTGTGTATCTGTGTGTGTCTGTGTGTATGTTTGTGTGTTAGATCTTTTGTATTACAGAGGGAAAGAAAGAAAGAATGAAAGAAAGAAAGAAAAAAAAGAAAGAAAGAAAGCGAACCACAGGGTGAGGGATAGGCTGTATCATAGAGAGAAATATTTACAGCTAGTGTCGGGCACGTATATGGAGATAAGAGCAGTTAAAAGCAATCATAAGAAGAGCAACAACATTCGAAGAGAAAAATAGCGTAGAAAAGTTTCATTATTTGTTAGCAATTCACACAGTAATTTGCATAATCTTATTTACATAAGTTTAGAAGCCAATCAAATCACAGAATAATGAACAAACCATGGATTGTATCAACTGAATCCTTTCTTCTTCTTTTTTTCTTTTTCTTTTGTCTTATAAAAAAATACTTAGGTTTTTCGGGTGTTTTTCTTTATACAAAGGTCACTTCGAATTTTTTGCATTTGCAGAAGAATATTGAAGATTCGGAATGGTGTTGTGAAACAGATTTATGAGAGAGAGAGAGAGAGAGAGAGAGAGAGAGAGAGAGAGAGAGAGAGAGAGAGAGAGAGAGAGAGGGAGAAAGAGAGAGAATGAGAGCAGTATAAGGTAGAGGCCAGTTGAGGAAGAATCTCATGAAGCTGTAATACACATTATAGTCAAAGAATCAAAAGAAAAATAATGCTAAGGGTTGTTAAAAGAAATATTTCAGCATGAACTCAGTTGTCTCAGTATTTAAAAGAAAATCTAGTAAATTCCAATATTCGTGCACGCATTTCGGGTGATTGACCGACCTCAGATGTTATCTGACAATAGGCACTAAAGTTCATAAATTCTTTTTTCTTATCATGAATATCGACAGATGCGTAAACACTTTCTCACAGATTCAATGCTTATTCACTTTTTCTTATCGTTCTTCTTCTTCAGGACAACGAGATACATCAGCTCTGAACAACTGTAGGCCTACAGCAAAGATAACCTATTAGACAAAATTAAAAATAACTCAAACAGGCCAATTTGCATGGAGCTGTGTAATTAATTTAAAGACTGACATTGTTAATACCACCCAGAAAGAAATTCTTAATTAACGATATTTCGTTATTTGTTGGATGAAGAAAAGATGTACCTGGCGGCAAATGTCAGAGCTAAAACAAAAATGTCACAAACATATTTTAACTCAACTAAAGTTCGTTGATTTTGATATATTAACAATTTCGTAATTTCTCAAGTTAAACTACATAATTAGAGGAAGGAAACTCCGATCAGATTTCAGTGTTCCTTTGCCAGCTATTAAATGAGAATATATACGGGTTTTATTAAACACTACAAGGCACTTACATTATTCTGCAAATGTATTGATCCTGCCATCAACCTCCTTTGACAGAACATTATAGTAATTTCTAATATAGAGATGAGACTGTATCTTTTAATGGTAGTGGATAACAGATTACATCTTCCATAGTATTTCACGTGTATTTATCTTATCGACAACGTAGCCACTTAAACACAGGATATAAATGAACATATCTTTTCTCTCCAATATATATACATATTATATATATACAGAACGGACTTCTTTCAGTTTCTGTCTGCCAAATCCACTCACAAGGCTTTGGTTGGCCCGAGGCTATAGTAGAAGACGCTTCCCAAGTGAACCCGGAACCATGTGGTTGGGAAGCAAGCTTCTTACCACTCAGACATGCATATATACATGTGTGCGTGTGTGTGCTTATATATACGTATGTATATGTATGTTTTTATGCGCGTGTGCCAGGTTCTATTCTATGTAAATGGCCATATTTCGCAATCCGTTTTCGTAATTCAAAAACGAAGTATGAAATTTGAAAAGAAAAAGAAAATGAATTGGTTGCTATTCGTAACAGTTCGGGAGATAGCTGAAGTCCATCCACGTACTATGGAAATAAAGTGCTTAAACAAAAATATGTGTACGTGTGTGTTTTTGCTTGTGTATCTCTGCGTGTGAGTGTGTACGTATACACCTCTCCCGTCTCGCACACAGACACACACAAACACGCACATGCACACATACATATATGTGTGCGTATGTTTGCGTGTATTCAGTACGTCAATATGTGCAATGCCGTGAGAGCGATCATTTCACTCCACAGACTCCTTTTAAATAATGTTCCGTTGCTAGGTTTTTTTTTTTATTTAAACGAATAAGACATGATTTCAGTGAGTAATTTTAGATATAAAATAGGAAGAAAAAAACAAAAACCGTTTCTTTTTGCCTCCATACATTGCAGAGACCAGAATCAACTTTGAAAAACAAATGGACCCTTTGCAGACACGATAAGTTGAAAACTTTGGTCGGAAACTATCTTTTACCATTTCATAAAACACGTATGTTATTTCTTTTTTTTCTCTCTCTTTTTTTTTATTTCACCATTTATTCGTTTGAATTACACACTTTCAAAAAGAACTTCGATTCAAGTAACACTACTTTTACGCAACGCATGAATTACTATGGACTCTGTATAAACACGAATATATTTTAATATTTCCCTTGAAATACGTTGATATTCAACCTGTTTATTAATGTTGTAATTTGGATCTCAGTGTCATGTAGCTGTTAAATATGTAATGCTTCATGAATATATTCTATGAAGCCAGCGATAATCTTCCATTTCTTGTTTTTGATATATTGTTTTGCAGTTTCGGTTTTTGAAAGCTAAAAAAAAAACATGGTGGTTTTTACATAAAATAATCATACAAAATATATTCAATGGAAAGTCTGCTTTAACACTTTTTTTCCTTCACAAGAACTATTTTTTGATCGGAGATTTCAATCTTTCAGTCCTCTGTTATCTTATCTGTTTTGCATTTATATAAATATTGTTTCATAATAATGTTTCATAATAGCGATTCGCGTTTCATTCGTAAAAATCGAAACGTAGATACTTGTACATGATTGTCGGAGTACACGTTACTTGCGAGTAAATTTTCCATCGTTATGAGATACCCTATATATATATATAATCTAAATAATAAGAGGACAAAGAAATTCTTTAACACATCTTTAATGATTCGTTACAATCGTTTCTGTACCAACTCTACTTGAGGGTTGTTGGTTAGTGATGAATATATAATTCTTCAAAGAATATGGAGTTCAATGTAAAACCGAAAATATTGTTTTAGAGGATCAAAATTGTTGTCATACACAAAAGAATGATTTTAAAAGGAATATGAGGTCAACTATAGATACGTTGCAATATCTGAAATCATCTGATCTGAATATAATTGAATAATTTTACTTTCATGGTTTCTCTTATCAAAAGTAGAATGGATATTGCTTGCTGGAGAATCTAAATATAATTTAATCATTCTGTCTAACCTCAAGTTCAAATTTGCGACAAACTTGCTTGGAAGAATTCTTGACCTAATTGCACTTCCTGATATAATCAAGGAAATATACAGATATTATGGTCATAGAACTGATTTCAGCTGTTCATACAGTAATGTTAAGGGCGGCAAACATCTTTGAAGAAATAAGAGCAAAATGTAAAGATATGTTATTTAATCAACAAGGTATCCATTGAGCTTACATAGATAGAATAATGTTACTATCCGTGCACTATACTATGTATCATTCGGTTGTGTTTCCTGTGTTCGTCAGATACGAGCATCATAAAACGCTATAGCTCTCGTGAAACATCCCGTGATCATATAAAGCCGGTTGATAAATATAGTTTTTGCTGTAAGGCTGTATCCGTATGTGTCAGTATTGCGAAATGTCCTAAGGAGTTTCATATTAATTAGTAATCTTTTGCTTAGCCTTCAGCAACACCAGAGAAATGGATGGATGCCTCTGTCTCTAATGATATAAATGGTTTTAATGAAACAGCCTTTCGCTCCTTTTTATCCCATACGCTTTTTCTAGAAGCCACTCACAACGGATCGTTATATGCAAATAAGACTCATGCGAAGGCGTTCAGGAAGTAAACACGTTATCAATCGCATCCCATGCTTATGTGAGTTGGCGTTTTATATACTTTTCAACTGGGTACCATTTTACTTTCTAAACATACGGCGGTGTCAACAAATTTCAGACGATTTTGTGACTGAACTCTTCCCATTGAAAAAAGTGTATCCAGTCATTATTGCATTGACACGAAGGAAAATATCTTCTGCTACATTTTCAACGTCATATGGTAGAGTGTTAGATTGTACGATGGTGCCTGCAAAGACAGCTATATCATCAGTATAATGGTATGAGTGTGTTACCGTTGTGTTCGAGTGACGACGATAGGGAAATTTGTGCGATCTTAGTTCTGATAAGAAGGAATTCTTCTGTTGCGGCTTATGAGAGGTGACAAAATTGGCATTTGCAGAGGCTGTTCCACTTTTTGCTTGCCATGACTCATAAACGAATATGCTATAATGCTGACAGTTTTTCTCTTTGTTGTTACGTAAGGTAAACCAAATTTTGGTAAAGGTTTTATTAATCTAGAAAATTGCTTTTTAGAGGGGAAATTTCAATGCAAGCAGCAGTTCAGAGGACAAATGACGAAATTCAATATTTTCCACCACTATTTCTAATTAGTTTAAATCGAGAAAATGTAAAGAAAATTAAAGAATATTCAGAAACAAATTGATTTGATTTGTCATCGTCCAGCTGCTCCTTTCTTGAAAGGACTGCGTCTTTCCAATTTGAATGCTTTCAATTTGCTACTGCACTCTCTGATGTTGATCGCTTTGAGGCAGATGTGTGTTTCCTATAGGAGATGTCACAGAATGTCAATTTTCCTTGACCTTCGGAAAGCGTAGTTAACAGCTGCTCTCGTTGTTTCCCAGACAGATACTCGACATGAAAAACCATCTTTCTACCATACCGTTTCATTACTTTGTTATTCTGACATAATCTCATTTGAAATTATTCCCTTCACATTCAGTAGCTCGTTTGTCTCCTGTTTCCTTTGCCAATGCATAGTTGTAAGGAATGTAAATATGAACCAGAAAAGCGAAACACCGATCTTTTCGAATGAACTTTCATCATCATACTTGCAATGCATTGAGTTAGACATATGCACTTCCACTTTCCCCTCCTCAGCAATATATGGTCTACATGATTATTATAAAAGTATATTATCTGACTTAGGTTTACTAGAGAATTTAATCAAGTCATTCTTTAGGGTGATGGAGAGCCGATGTGCATGAAAAGCCTCAATTGCCTGTTGACGCTATGACATACATAAAGGTCAAAAATACTCACAGGAATAGAATGGGCATTAACGTACATATTTTTCCACATCTACTAAAAATATGGACCTGCTGTGTTTGTCTAATATTATGCTATTACACTTTTAGAACATTTTCATAAAGTAGATCAAAAATAAAATTCTAAAGAGACTATAAGACGAGAGAATTTTTTTATAAATTGTCGAATTCCGTGTGGTACAAGCGTTTATAGTTTGTTAATTTTGCTTTTAATATTCGTTTCATCTATTAGGCATTAAATAACGTTACCCACCAGGATAGAGACAGCAGAGAAGTGATCTACGTCAGCAAAACAGGCAACAGAAAGAGAAAGAACAACGATAATTACAGACATATTAAATATGATGTGAGGAAAAAAAAATCTAGCGTTACGGGCGCTTGGGTTTTTGCACTCTGACCATAAAATAAACTTGAAAAAAATTGAAATAGCTTGTACTTTCCTTTAATTATCTTAACATTGTAAAAAAAAATAATTATAGGTTTGTATCTAATTGACTTCATAGCAATTCATTTTCAATTATATTATGTTTCGCTTTGTTTTAATGTTTTCTCTTGTTGTTTTTTTAAAATCAGTAACTCATAGTTTTGAAAATTTTGTTTTCCTTTTCTTCGTTCGATTGATGTTCTTTTGCTATACATGTTTGTAGTGCCTTTTGCCTTTTCCTTAAATTCACAGCATGAAGCCAAATTGCTACAACACCGTTCTACATCATGACGGTGATGACAGTAAAATTTTTGTTTAAAAATTGAAGTGGAAATGTAACAGGCATTAAGTAGCTGGAAAAATATATGAAAAAAATAGAAAAAATGATTTCTGGCATTGAGACAAGTCTACATAATTTTGTGGGTTGGGAATATACAAATAATTTAACCCTAATAATTCAGCTATCGTAATTGATCTCCGATATTGGTACAAGGCCAAAAACTTTGCAGGAGAGTAAAAACGTTAATAAAAACTTGTACGTTGTTTTATCGAAACCCCACCCACCCC
>NC_068994.1:52353245-52355878 GCF_001194135.2 Octopus bimaculoides | reverse complement strand
TCCCCATTTGAGGCAATCATATTGATTTTTTACATTGTCAAAATATTGAAAATGAGTGATAAAAGTTCACTCGGGGTTGTAACATTTCCGAAATCAATTTTTCATCTTTTTTTTTTTTTTTTGGAGTCAAGACATACAATACCTGCACTATATTGAGGTTGATTTTTTTGTCTCTCCTTCTCTCACCTTTACTTCCTTATTTCTCATTATTTCTGTCTCTCCCTCTCTCCTTTTCCCTTCTCTCTCTCTCTCTCTCTCTCCCTCTCTCTCTCTCTCGTTTCTTTCATCTCTCTGTATTTCTGCTTGTATTTGCTGAAAGAAATCCATTCTGCTCAGAGCAGGAGGTGGATGGGAATCGCCAAGTCTAAAAGTTCTTAAGGCAAGCCGTATATCATTTCAGCATATATACACCCCCCACCACACATACACACATACATACATACACCATCACGCAACACAAAGTAAAACAGGGCATCTTCCCCGGTTGGATCGTTATGTTTTCTCAACTCGGAATATTTCAGAGCGATATTTGATATAAAAGCTTACATGTCCGTAAGCAAATAATGTATTCTGATTACCCCTCTCTCCTAATTGAGCCATTAATATTAATATCAGTTTACGATTGGTGGATGTGCTAAGTGAGTAACTAAGGATATCCAGCTTTGAAATATTCTTTTCACATTTGCTTCCAATTCACCATGAAGTGTTCTTAGACTGTCGCAGTCTTGAGAAAGAAAGATTGATGGGATGATGTAATGCCAGACATGAAATTCCTCCGAGAATGACGTGATTATAGAGAATGAAACGTATTTGATGACTTCTGTGTGTTCAATCATGGATTATTTAGGGCAAAACAACATTTAAAAAGAAAAGCTAAATATTGGAAGAATATCATTACTAGTTATCAATTTATTATTTGCTCATTGAAAACAGATGATTATGTAATAAATAATGGAGAGCAAAGTGGAACAGCAAATGAGTTACCTGATGTAAAATAAGAAAGAGATCACAAAAGGTAAAAATCAAGAGGGATATGTAAAAGTGAAAGTAATAGAAATTGAAAGATGGTCATGTGTTTAGAAAGAATATAATGTTACAATAAATGATAGAATGAGAGAGAAAGATAGGAGTGATAGAGAGAGAGAGAAAGATAGGAGTAACAGAGAGAGAGAAAGATAGAAGTGATAGAGAGATAGAGAGATTGAAAGGGAGTGAAGATAGCAATTTTTTAAGGGGTTACTCGTCGCGTAAAATATATTTACAAAAGGAAAATATCATGGTTTGAATTTTTCGCACTAGACCAGTAATTTAATAGGAGGAGTGAAGTCGATTTCACTGCTTCCAGTGCTCAATGCGTATTTATCTTATTGATCTCGAAAGCAAAATGTCAAAGCCGACGTTATGTTTTACGAACTCTAAAAGCAAAGACGCATGAAATGAGGTTAAGCGTTTTGTCCGATGTATTAATGATTTTGCTAGCTCGCCGCCTAACAAAAGAAATACAATAAAAAAACTTAATGAATGTCTAATGTGTACGTAAGAGTGTGTGTGTATGTAAGAGTGCGTGTATGTATAACTGCATCAACATGCCATATTCAAACTTGACCGAGAAAATGAAGAGACGCAGAGTTAGTACCTATAAACACAAACCAAATAGGCCGAGTTTCCGCCAACGACTTCAAATGATGCTGATCTTTTGCGGCCATTTTCAGAAGAGAAGGAAAAGCTACTTGTTTGCACATATTATTCGAGGCTAAATGAATAAAACACATTCATAGGGATAAGATGTTTTCAGGGGAACCGAATTCCTCTAGCAAATCGATTATTATTCCAAAAGGCGGATTAGGGATAGAAACAAGTTGTGAATTTGGGAGAAATTTCAATCAGATTCGTGGGGGAAAAAGAACATCAGATTCATGTCCTGCTTGGTGAATCCAGGAGAAGCATGATTCACCCTCCTTTTTTGATGTGATCTTCGTCGAAAGCCGTTTCTGGATGTCATCGGAAAGAGGCGCATCAACGCCATGGTGTCCGAGACAAGTCGGGCACTTACGAAGATTTCGTAGAGTGTGACTATTGTAGTTGTCAACTGACCTCGGCATACAATAAATTCTGTTATTGTAACAGGATTATCAATGAGGTCAATGAAGCTTTTGTAGCCTCGCTCTATCACGATGCATTTATATGTAAGTACTTGTTTTGGGGGTTAGTGTACTTATTGCAGCTCCTTTTCAATGTGTTTAAATTTGATTTTGGTTGCCAGGCACATCTTTACATTTAACCTATGCTTATTAGATTCGCTGATAATATTTTATATATACTTCCTGATGCCGTATTTTTTTTTCGCAATAACGATATTTCGTTCTTTAAGTATTCTGTGATGTACGTCGAGATTTATGTATTTCGAAATGGCATTACTTTTCAAAATAACCTTTCCTACCCCAGCACGATGACATTTCTCCCGCTTGTTCTGTTTTTAAATCCTCTCTCTTTTACTTATTCGCCTCTCTTTTTATGTATATATGTATACATGTATGACTATATACATACATACATACACACAGACACACGGACAGATACACACACACACACACCCACACATACATACATATATATATATATATATATATATA
>NC_068994.1:52349970-52353006 GCF_001194135.2 Octopus bimaculoides | reverse complement strand
TATATATATATATATATATACATATATATGCATCTATCATATATATATCAATATCTTTGCCGCGCACACACACACACACACACATACAAAGGCACATGTAAACACATGTTTAGAGAGAGAGAGAGGGGGGGAGAGAGAATAGAGAGAGAATAGCGAGAGAAGCGAGAGAGGAGAGAGGTAGATATAGGCACATTTTTCTTTAAATTTATTTACACTTGCTTACATGTAGTTAGTTCTAGTGATAAATGCATACATATCTATGTATATACACATTCCTATATAAAACCACACGGGCACACACAAACACACACGCTCTAACTCAAACACACACACACTCACAGACATACACACACGCAGTTACAAATACACACACACGCTCACAAACGCATACACATATATATGTTATGCATGTGTGTCTTTGTACTCGTGTGTGTGTGTTTGTTTTTTTATTCGTGTAACCATTCCAAAAATAAAAAAAACACCGAGAGTGAGAACAATAAAAAAAGTTCCGGTGTAGTGATGTAGGCAAGCTTATTTTCACGTGTAACTGCCGTTGGATCCTCATAAATAACAGAATACTTCAAACATTACTTAAGCAAAGGAATTTATTTCGCATGAAATATACAGCCTGCTGGGTTTTACATGAAATATTTTCACTGAACTTAACGAACTTAGGTTACATACTTGATAATTCATTTTAAATGTGAATTCAAACAGAATACGAAATGCAGGGAAATCTAATCAGTAATGTTTATTGCAAATGTTTAAATCTCTCGCAAATGCAATAAAAATACATTAAATGTATTAGAGGCGGGTTTTTTATTGCGTAAAGCAGCAACTCGGGAAACCATTGTGAAAATAGCTTCAGTGCACGACTGCACTTTTATGTCATACGAATTAATGATAATGGCGTCCGGTGTATTATTTGTTATTGTTAGTAAGTGACAGTGAAAGAATATTTGATTCCGTACGTCGCTTTTGGATTTACTAATCACACACACGAACACACACACACACACATATATATATATATATATATATATATATATATATATATGGGATTTGGAATTTGGGTATACAGCTTGTAGTATATCATTTAAAGCCCGTCCACTGTATTCGGCTACCTGATCTCATCAACGATATGGGCTTAAATGTCACTTTACTTATGTCAAGCAGAAAGAGTTAATAACTCTTTCTATGTTGTGATATAAACAATACATTCTCATGGAGAAGCAAATGCTGTTTCTATAAGCATTCAAAGGCAAGAACTTCTGGAAAGCACATTAAATCTTTCGATATTATTTGTCTGAAAACCTTGTGAGAATGAACTAAATACGAATCACTAAACCACGTACGTTTTACCGTTTGCCCGGAAATCTATAATTTGCATATTTTGCTATCTGCCTTCAGAGATAATGGACAGTAAATGTCTACGTGTCTCCATCGAAAATTTTGAAATATCCAACGCAACACGCTCTATCAATCAATGTTATCGATGCTTTCTCACAGCAGTATGGAAGTTATTCTGCAAGTTTCCAACATCTATTGCTAAATATTTAATACTGAAATTTTCGGGTAAGAATAAATTGGAATAATGACGCCATCAACCTTACAACTTCTTTTTTTTTTCTTTTTGATGAATATTTGTATCTCCTACTTTCGTAAAGATGAGTGCTTTTTTTCATATAAATCTTATTCATTTTTATACTTATTTGCTATATTTTACCGAAAATGTAGAAAATTGTAATGGAAGACCACATGCTGTATAACAAAAATGAACATATTTTAAACAAGAATCAAATCTGGATACAACTTTTAGTTACTCGCTCATTTTTGTTTTTATAATCTTTTTACTATTATATTAATAATAGCATCGCCAATGGTTTCGACATTGAGGAAACAGTTGTTCTATGAATAAGATTAACTGCTTACTGAAGGATTGACTATTTCACGAACAGGTGCACTCTTAATTCTCAAGCAGAAGCTGCGGGACACATTTTGTGACAAAGCCAAGTTATTGTATTACAGGTATAATCAATGCGATAGGAAACAACCTGGTGTACTGCTTGGCGTTCCCGCCGGAAGTTCCATTACGAACATTTCAGAGTGTTTGTGTGTGAATCGGAGAACAGGGCAGGGGATTCGGAAAGAGTTGGTTGAGGCTAATTGCGATTACGAAAGTACGGAAGTATGTATTTAACGGTTTCTCGGGCGATTCTTGTTTCACTGATCTTTTACTTCCTCCCCAGAAAAAAAAAATGTCTGGCGATGTTAAATCAGGTCATCTTGATGGCCAAAGTCCCTTCGAAATAATCCGTTCACCAAAGCCTCTTCACGTAGCACGATGGTGATGCGCAAGATGAAAACAAATTCGCTGCGGAGAGACTTTTTGAACACCCTGTACATATATTTTAATACAGTTGTATATATATATAACATATATGTATCTCTCTCTGTGTATATAGATAGATAGATAGATAGATAGATAGATAGATAGATAGATAGATAGATAGATAGACAGATAGATAGATAGACAGACAGACAGACAGACACACACACAGACAGAGATATGTTAATATAAAGTTGTAAAATTCAGATAGTATACACACACACACACACACATATTTATATATATATATATTGAGAGAGAAAGAGAGGGAAAGTGAGAGAGGGAGAGAGAGGGAGAGAGGAAGAGAGAGCTGCTAGCCTGGAAGATCCGTGACGTGTCCTCTTCATCTGAATATATATGCTTTTCTTTTTTTTTGCTTTTATGTTCTGTTGAATTCTTTGTGTAACTTGTGTATTCAGTTTTAATCACCGCAATTAATAAAAAAATTACAGACAGCCTAACATATATATATATATATATATATATATATATGTATATGTATATATACATATAAATATGTATACATACATATATATATATATATATACAAATATATATATACATGTATATATATATATATATATGTATGTATGTATATATGTATCTATATACGCATATATATATATACATATATACACACACACACA
>NC_068994.1:52347821-52349509 GCF_001194135.2 Octopus bimaculoides | reverse complement strand
ATATATATATATATCGCTTTGATTGCTGAAGCATTTAAAAAACCTATTGGGTACGTATTAAAGTTATATTATCTAGCAATAGCACAGAAAGTTTCCCTTCCCTAATATTACAGATTAGGAACGGACTAAATTTAAGACACAAAATTATAATCTGAATCAGGACATAGTCTGAATGGTGTTATTCATGTATGTATGTACCAACAAAACATCCAGATAGACGATACAAAGAAAACAAGGACGGGTCATTCGGAGTATACTTACCTAAGTCGAGTTCCAGATTATCTTTGCAATTTGGGTTGGTTATACTCCAAATTGCTGCACTCAGGCCAGCCCCAAGGAAAAACTAAGCTAACACCATTAGATTCCTTGGAAGAAAGCAGCGAATATATACGAAAACAAGGACGGAAAAAAACGGAGAATATTACACAAATACAAAAAACAGGACATAACAACAGGTGTCTTTCGACTAAGGAGGAATTAAATTAAGCTGCCGTGTGTAAACATTTTGTGTTTTAAATCTTAAGGGGATAGATGATAATTCAGTTGGAAAGAAAAACTAAACGAATATGTAATATCCATTCACATAGATACATATATGTGTATATATATTGTTGTTGTTGGCATCCTTTTGTCTCGGGAGACAATGGTGTTGCGCATAAACTAATCCAGTCTGGTTTTAACATTTCATGTCCTCTCCAGTTTTGCGCAGGCGTGGGCTAGATGTAAGGAACCCCTGCGTTGGCCAATCGTCAAGATTCCTCTCTCGACCATGCTGACGTAGTCCAAAGGAGTGCAGAGCATTACGTTTGACACCAGCTTGGTTGCAGGAGCTGCCGGAAGAGTATCGAGTCGAACACTAAACCGCCTACGGGGCTCCACTCCGGATTTCTTTGAAGGTTGTCTCCTTTCCGTAACCCTGGATAGGGGCCCATACCGGGTACTGTCAGCCGGAGCCAGCTGAGCACGGCACACTTGTCAGGCAGGGTCGTCACTCCCTGAAGTAGTGAAGAAAATCCCTACCCACTACCTATGTGTATATATATATATATATATATATATATATATATATATATAGCAATTGATCAGTTGTCGAAAAGTTTTGATTCATAGAGACGAAATAAAATATTCTTCAGTTATACTTCAGTATGTGTTATGCATTAACCATCCTCTATAATATTAAGGATAATATTACTAACTCGGATAATCCAAAAGAATTGGGAAAGCGTTTAGGGTAATTCCCTAGTATTAACTGATTTCAAACTTTCAACTAAGTTATGATCCTATCACCACTTACTATAGCAAGGGTCTGCAAAATCTACGCATTATTATTCCAAATGCTGTTTGGTAACATACATTGCAATATAATGGGCAGTTATATGGATATATTGCTTGGCGAGAGATTTAGGAGAGATAAGGTTTAGTTCATTATCACAACGTCATCTAACTCACTGAGCAGATTGCCAAATTGATCAAACATCAGAATCGTCGTAATACCAAATATGGAATAGAAGCAGCGCTAGTGTAATAACATTATCAACCACATATATTTAACGTACACATTTGCCAGCAACCAGTGATTTCGCCTACAAGCAAATGTACAAAGCATGTACGTTAAGTATATGCGGTTGAGAATGTTTACACACATACACACACACACACACACACACACACACACACACACACACACA
>NC_068994.1:52344199-52346626 GCF_001194135.2 Octopus bimaculoides | reverse complement strand
ATATATATATATATATATATATATATATATATATATATATACATACCTACACATTTATATATATAAATATACACACACACCTACATACGTGTATACAGATGTACATAAACTTATGATTTATTGTTGTGATGGCTAAAACAAACTAAACATCTAAACAAAGGAAAAGACATAGTATAATGTATTATATATATATATGTGTGTGTTTGTGTGTGTGTGTGATATTGATACACACACACATTTACACACACACACGCACACACACATATATTACATCTTTTCATCTGTATAGGTCTGTACTCACCGAAGCTATAAATCATAAGTGAATTTTATTTTTGCGAATACGTATACAGATAGATCACAATGTGCTTGTACGAACAAAATACCACTTGAAATGTCAAGGTCTACCGAAAATATCTCGTAACTATGTTTCAATAAGCTAAAACGTCATCAATAGTCTAACTTGATTTCATTGTGTCTGCTGCACAAATTATCGTGTCTACGGTTTTATTCAATATATAAATATCTAAATTGAACTTGCTTACAAATGATTTAATCACTTATATATGGGCAAATTAGATCCTGCTATTGATATTTGTTTCGTAAATCTCTACCTCAATGGATATTACTTAATCAATGGTTATATCACCCCTTTATATAATATATCTGATAAAAGCGGTCTTTCTGTTTACTTGTCTATTTATGTATGCCGTGCACAATTGATAATCCTCCTCACAAGTGCGTCTCTCCACCTCTCTCTTTCTCTGCCACATATTTATATGTGTGTACGTGTGGCTTTATACATATGTTTATATATACATATATATATATATATATATATATATATATATATATATATATATATATATATACAAATTGTATGTGTGGCTTATTAGCAATTTAACAACCTAGACGCAAACAAACAGAATTCACTAAAGTGAAAGATGGTACTAATTAATTCCACTATTGCACTATTGCTAGAAATAAGAGTCAAAACAACTCAAAAGCCACAAAGTATTATCCCATTAAAATAGTGCTTTGTTGCTTTTGAGGTTGCTTTGACTCTTATTTCTAGCAATATTGGTACTAATTAGTACCGTCTTTCACTTTAGTAACCGCTATTAATATATATATATTAACACTATGTAGTTCGATTTTTGTCTCTGTTGCTATAATGCGTGGCATTTCGTCAGTTGCGACGACGAGTGTTCCAGTTGATACGATCGACGGAACAGTCTGCTCGTGAAATTGACGTGTAAGTGACCGAGCACTCCACAGACACGTGTCCCCTTAACGTAGTTCTCAGACACAGAGTGTGACAAGGCTGGCCCTTTGAAATACAGGTACAACAGAAACAGGGAGAAAGAGTGAGAAAAAGTTGTTGGGAAAGAGTACAGCAGGGTTCACCACCACGCCCTGCTCAATAAACAATCATAACGCCCAGTCTGGGAATCGAAACCGCGATCCTACAACTGCGAGTCCGCTGCCCTAACCACTGGGCCATTGCGCCTCCACGCTGCTATAATAGACACTAAACTTTAATGAACTTATATTGCATTACGCATAGTAATGAATCGGCCTCTATCTATACTATTTTCTGTTGAAGACTGTGCTCTATATCATCGACTTAACTTTTCCTTAAAATTGCTGGCCTTTTGTCAAGATTTGAAACAATATATTTACAGTAAATAAAAGAGCGCGGTGGCAGAATCATTACTACCGCGCAGGGAAAAAATGCCTAGCGGCGTTCTTTACGACTTTACGTCCTGAGATCAAATGCTGCCGGGATCGACTTCCCCTTTCATCCTTTCGAGTTTAGTACAGCTGAACACTTGTATCGATATAATCGACTTAACGTCTTACCGAAACTGCTGACCTCTTTGGATCAGATTGCCACTGATAAGCGATAAAAAAACTTAACCGTGGCAATCCATTATGTTGTGCTTTTCATTAGCACACTGTACAAACAATTCTATTTCCATGTAAGATTGCGAAGTATGATTTTATAATCTGAGGGCATTTTCGCTGTTAGTTTTCTGATAGAGAGTGGGGGCTTTTTCGTAGCTAAAGATATATCTATTCACTGCTTGTTGATCATGCTTCTGTTAACATCCAAAAGGTAGAATTTAAGTAAACAGAAAATTTTAATGATACAACATATTCTGACCTCCTTTTCAAGTGTCACGATTTATGACAATAAAATTTCAATGCTAATGAAACATAATTATGTTATTGGAGATAGATTTCCTTTCTGCAAACTTTTAAAGATGTTTATACACAGCAACGTAAAAGCAAAAAAAAGCTTACATTCATGTACATACATACACACACACATGCACAGATACACACATGAATACACATACACATATATATATCTAAATCGACACAGATTTGCACACACCACACACACACACACACACACACACACAC
>NC_068994.1:52340199-52343539 GCF_001194135.2 Octopus bimaculoides | reverse complement strand
CGCATATATATATATATATATATATATATATATATATATATATGTATGTATGTATATATATATATACATGAAGAGAGAGTGAAAATCATGTATATACATTATATGAAAATGTATGTATACACGCATATACACATCACCATTTATAAACATATGCGTATATATGTACGCATGTGTGTGTATGCGTGTGTGTATGTGTGTGTGTTTCTGTATATATCTATGTATATAGACACGTGTTTACGGTCATATATGCATCACCTGCATACATAGAAATATATGATAACTATAAGACATACGGCTGACATTGTATTGCTATATTCGTATGCAAACCGTGTGAGATCATTATTTATGAATCGTATCGTATGTTATACCTACAATAATTCTATTAAATTATGTTTATCTATATCTACCTATACAGATAGATTGATGTCAGTTGAATTAATCCATTTCTTTAATTAGCGCTGATTGGCTAAAATAGAAGTATAGCTTTGTTTTAAATAACTCTGCAAAAATCTTTATTGGATTTTTTATTTGTATTATGATTAGTAATATTTATCTTCATTAAATGTTGATACTACCTCAGTCGATCTACCTTCATAGCTAGATTGTTTATAGATCTACCTACATAGGTAGATTGCTGTCAATCAAATTAATCAATTTCTTTAACTAGTGCTGATTGGTTAAAATAGAAGTAGCCTTATTTTAGAATAACTCTTTCACTATCTAATACCATGATTAGTATTATTTATTTCCACTAGGGCGGCGAGCTGGCAGAAACGTTAGCACGCCGGGCGAAATGCTTAGCGGCATTTCGTCTGTCTTTACGTTCAGAGTTCAAATTCCGCCGAGGTCGACTTTGCCTTTCATCCTTTCGGGGTCGATAAATTAAGTACCAGTTGCGTACTGAAGTCGATCTAATCGACTGGCTCCCTCTCCAAAAATGTTGGGCCTTGTGCATAGAGTAGAAAAGAATATTTATATCCACTTACCTCAGTCGCTAATATATATCTTTTAATCACGATTGGTCTCTCCTACACAAATATCCTGGAATCTTGTAGACGTTCCCTCCTTGTACCTCATACAGTTATAATATATGTGTTCATTGAGTCTAGGACACGTTTCATAGTCACTTTAACTCGTGTTTTTCGCTCATAAGCACACACATCGCCCGGTCAGAGATTCGATCCTGCGATCTCCCGACCGCGAGTTCATTACTCATTTAAAAAGGAAAATAATAGTGAAGCAGAAAGAGTTGGAGTAATTTTGAGCACAAGCACAAAGAAATCTTGGGTAAGAATGATATCATCGATTCCAGTTCATGACTGGTACTACTATTTTTTATCGATTTGAGCGAGCTGACAGACACTGCAAACATCGGCGAAATTTTTAAATCGGAACGTATACAGCTGAAACACATACCACAAAGGATTTTTCACAATGCTTTGATGATTTTGTCAATCCACCGTTCTCAGGTGGTGTGCAGTTGCAAGGAGAACGGAATTAATTATTGTAAAACTCACCTTTCCTTGCTGGTGACCTTTCCGTGCGAGAAAGGTCATAACAAATCTATAGAAGACACGATATACTTTACGCTCCCGATCTGAGATGATTCGTATTACAGAGGAGGAGCAGCATGTCAAAGCAGCGTCATTGAAATATAGAAATGCTTTAAGCTGATGAACAACAGTGTTTATGACTGTGTGCAGCAGCCGTCCTTACTATTCTACTTTATGTATTTGCAACAGAAACATGATATATATGGCTATGAAGATTTGAAAATATTTCCCACAAATACTGAGTAAAATTTACGCTACATCGACGAAGTAAGGCGAAACCACAAAGCTTAATATTGTAGTCCGATGTCTTATCGTATTCACAGCTTCATCTCACTTAACTTTTCCGTGTCTTAAATAAAGAAGAGACACTTCTTGATCGCGTTCAATAAATAAACACAAGTTTAATATTTACGTGATATTCAATTGAATGACAAGGTTTCAGAGACATAATTGTTTCCTGGGTGTTTTCTTTAGTTTACTTCATTTTATTTCCTTACACTTTTTACAACGCTCACTACATTATTGAGGCATTTATTTACCTTAATTTTGTTGTTTTAGTTTTCATCGATTGGATTCTTTATTTTTCCATAGGTTATTCTTGTCATTGTTATTGCTGTTGTTGTTATTAGCACAGTATTATTAATTCCTTCATAATATTTAGAGAGACAACAATCCATATCAAATATATTTTCCACATATAACGTTTCATTCATTATGAAGGAAGGGAACCAGGGAATTTTTTTTTTTTAATCAATTTAAATATTTGTTATAGTCAATGCATTAATATCAATATTCAAAGTGAAAACAAGAGAAAGTTTTAGTCATCGATAGATAGTCATATTGATTACATTGTAGGTGGATGTAGGCGTACAAATGTGTGTAAATATGTTTGAGTATGTATGCATGTGTTTGAGATTACGCGTTAGTTAGTGTGTCTATTTGAATTCTTTTTTTCTCTAACTTACTCCCAGTTATTATTATTATTATTATTATTATTATTATTATTATTGTTGTTGTTTCTTTTTGTCTTTTTGCGAGGGAGGAGATATCAATAACGGATCTGGTATTTGAACGAATCTGTACAACAGCGTGTTTTTATAAAGTTATTCAATAAATTCCTTTTCAAAGCAGCACAAACATACTGTCTTTAAAATAACATCGACGTGAATATAATTATAAATGCGACTTAGATGTTCGTTGTTCTTGTAGCTGAGATTATTCCTGGTGTTATTGTTCTCGCTACTGCTGCTGCTGCTGCTGCTGCTGATGATGATGATGGACTGTTGCTGTTTTTGTAATATCAACGGCTGGTAAACCCAAGTTAATATTTTCTGTTACTGAATGTAATTAAATATCGACAAGCGAGACTCTTGATGAGATCTGATATGGCTGTGTGCGTGAAATAATTGGATCAGCTAATTTATGCAAAGGAAATTCAGGTTAAATGGAATGTTTTAGTTTATTTTACTTCATTCATCTATTCTCTTATTCTAATATTTTCAAGTATTGAAATGCAGCCCATTATGGAATACAAACGATAAGGGTTTGAATATATAATTCGAACCGATACTAATTGTGGTACTCATGTTATGAAAGTCTGTCTTTCAAATGTTTGGAAATGGTGGACTTCCATTCCGGAGTAAATATCACACAGAGTCTATATAGATTCACTTAGGAAACATAATCACATCTACATACACAGAGACAAACACACCCATGTATCTATCTACATATCTGTCCATATATCTATCTTCATATATATATATATATATATATATATATATATA
>NC_068994.1:52338798-52339580 GCF_001194135.2 Octopus bimaculoides | reverse complement strand
ATATATATATATATATATATATATATATATATATATATAAGAAAAAGGCGTAGACGCTAGATGGTGGGTTCGATTTCCTGATTGGGCGGTACGTTGTGTTCTTGAGCAAAATACTTCACTTCACCCAAAATAACCTTAAACTAAGAAACAAATCAGCTTATCAACCTAATACTTGAAAAATACTGCCCCCTCCTCTTATTCTTTCTCTTACACACATTTCCAATTTCTTCTAAATTCTTCGAATCCACTAATCCCACTTTCCTCTTAGCCTTCCCAAAAAGTACTTAATAATACCCCACCCCTTTGAAAACTAACCAATCTACCTCTGCTCCCATCCCATGCACACCCCTATATTCTATTTCATACCCATTTCTTCACCATAACACCTCCTCCTATACCAATCCAATTCCTTTGTCTCGCTAGCAACTATTATTTTGACCACCTTCTCACCCCCGTTCTATTTCCCCTCCAACTTCTCTCATTCCTCTCGACATACATAGCTAAATGTATCTATTTACCTATTATATTTATCTTTTATATTTGTGTGTGTGTGTGTGTGAGTGAGTGTGTGTATACATATGTATGTATATACGTATGCGATTTTGCCTTTCATGTCTTCAACATTGACTCTATTTATGGGACCGAGGTAATCGATTATATCCCTCTCCACAATTGTCAGACCTTGTGCCTATAGTAGAAGCGATTATATTATAGATAAATATTTATTACATATGTAGGTGTGTATAGGTGTATGTGTGTATACATACATATATATATATATA
>NC_068994.1:52336692-52338495 GCF_001194135.2 Octopus bimaculoides | reverse complement strand
ATATATATGTCTGCATATATATGTGTGTGTACTTTAGACGCCCAACATGTTATGTCCAATTTCACACTTGCTACCTCCAAAGAAAAGCAAAGGAAAGCAAATATACGGTAACATTACAAATTTGCTTCTGTCAGCAACATAAAGTAAATATATATACAAATAAAAATCGTTACCTTTGTATCGTTTTGTTTTTTAATTAAGACCTGTTATTAACAAGTAAACAGTAAACGCATTACAAGCAGTGTGTGATAAAGAAAACTAGGAGAGAAAAAAAGCGTAAAAAAGCCACAAGGAAACAGCTACATTGTTAATGTAATAATATTTGCGACAATGGGCTAACGACTGTCCTTTCTGCATTTATTCGTCATTCGATAAGTTTACTCATCTATGAAAAGATATTTTCTCACTATCAGACGTGTTGTAATTAGTACTAAACAGATTTGCCCAAAGACAAAATTTATCAAATTAACGTTGAAACGTGTTGTACTGGGTGAACGAACAATAACATTGATAGTAAAAAGGATGGAGACGTCCTTATAAATATTAAGCGTAAGATGTGGAGATCTACACAATATTGTTCCTATAGCAAATTATAATCATTCAATCCGAAACAAAATGTAATAATGTCCAATTTTTTTCTTCTGTTATGCAAAACATAGAAGCGTATATATAGAGAGAAAAACAAAAATATTAGTGTGTAGGAATGCAACATATAAATGTTGCAAATTTGATACGTATATGAATGTATAGAATATAACATAAATACATATATATATATACATCCATATATGTATATATACATGTATACATATATGTATATATATATTTATGTATATATATATATATATATATATATACATACATATATATATATATATATATATATATATATATATATATATTTGACAGGAAGGACAACAAAAGAAAGAAAGAGACCTCGATATTATGAAAATAGAGGAATGGGACTGAACCCAGAACCATGTGGTTGGTAAGGAAGCTACTTACAACACACACCCGCTCCTGCGCGTATAACTTATATATATATATATATGTGTGTGTGTGTACTTATGTGTGTGCATGCGTGCGAGTGTGTGCATGCGTGCGCGCGTGTTTGTGTGTGGACAAACAAAAAAAGGGCACTCAATACTTTTAGTAAGTGTTACATGCGTTATTTTAAAACAGTTTGATTTCAAAAGTGGTAGGAACGCGGGTACTGGTATATTGTTGCGCAAGATAATTATTCCGAGGGAGATGTTTTAAAAACTCAGGTAAATAAGGTAGTTTTGCTATTAAACATGACTAGTCGGGGGAACTTTTTAATACCACTTCATATTTCTTGTTTTCGCAGACTAGTTTCTTTTAAGGGAATAAAATCGTAATTAACCTGGCAGAATCCATAACAAATAATTCCAATATTATTCCGAAAGCGGGGACTGATTTCGCCAAAGGAATGAAATGCACGAGAAACGTATAGTGCTCCTGCTGTTTTCAGTGTTGAATTCAATCAGATAGGATTATGTGGCCGTTCACTATAAAATATTATCACTTCCGAAATTCTCATTTCTCTTTCCTTACTTTGTGCAGTGTCTGCTTGATAAGCTACAGCGCAGTAAAACATTAACTGTTGAAGCTGCATTGAATCAACCTGAATATTCGATGGGAATTGAAGTAAGGTGAGAAAATAACAGAAACAAACAAAACAAATACTCACAGGTAAATTCAATTACATCTCTAAAAGACTTTGAAAGAAAGTAAGTTTTAACAGCAGAATAGAATTAAAGATTCTGGATATGAAACAGATTT
>NC_068994.1:52335800-52336279 GCF_001194135.2 Octopus bimaculoides | reverse complement strand
AACTTACATACATACGTGTATATATATATAGATATATATATATGTTTGTATATAGATAGATAGATAGATAGATAGATAGATAGATAGATAGATAGATAGATAGATAGATAGAAAAGATAGATAGATAGATAGATAGATAGATAGATAGATAGATAGATAGATAATTAGAGAGCAAAATTTATATACATAAGAGCGAAAGAGGAAGGGCGGGCATATTAACATATATACGCACTATAGCTGGTCTGTTTATTCAAAAGCATGAAATTTATATATTGTTGAGTTTGGAGGGAGGATTGTTTACTATGGAAACTAAACATTGAATTTCAAAGCTTTCCATTTGCGGTAATTCAAACGATTGAAACTGTAGAAGTTTATCGTGTTAATTCAAAAGCATTCATTGAGAGCGTGGAAAGTTAGTTACACGTAATTTCATGTTTATGATAATAATAATAATAATAATAATAATAATAATAATAATA
>NC_068994.1:52327047-52335790 GCF_001194135.2 Octopus bimaculoides | reverse complement strand
TAATAATAATAATAATAATAATAATAATAATAATAATAAAAGACGGACTACAGCAAATATTCTGCTCAATACCACTGATTAACTAGTCAGTTGTTTGACCTTAACCAGTTGAGCATGTCACTTGGTGGCTGACGATATGTGCAACACTGATCACGAGCAGAAGTAGTAGGGGAGCATCATAGCCATGTGTTGAGAGCAATTCTTTGGGGTTTGGATAATTCACCTTTGGGAACATGGGTGTTTTATTGAACATCCTTAAACAACCCTTATTCAGGGATATTTTTCATAAAATGCATGGCATAAAATATATTAAGAATACACCTGGATTTTTTACTTCACCTGCTTACATTTTTTAAAATCAGCTTTATTTGCCTCAGTCATTCGACTGTGGCCATGTTTGAGTGGGATGGGATACTCGACCTGAAGAAACTTCTAACTGGGCCCCATCTGTAAGGTCATGCGCTGTTTATCATATGTGATCACCATGTTGCACACATATGGTTGTGATGCATGTGCCTGGTGTGCCCTTATCAGACAGCTAGTCATGATGGGTATACTGGGCTTTGTATATTTTACCCCAGTGTCTCTTTGATGGCATGCACTGCTCTATAATAATAATAATAATAATAATAATAATAATAATAATAATAATAATAATAATAATAATAATAATAGTAATAATAGTAATAATAATAATAATAATAATAATAATAATAATAATAATAGAATCAAAATTAAAAGAAGAGTGCCATTGTTATCTAGTGAACGATATTTCGACATCTTCTGTGTCTTCAACGGGTTCAAAAAATAAATTTGTCAGTCTACTTCATTTTGGTTAATAATAATAATAATAATAATTATTATTATTATTATTATTATTATTATTATTACAGAAATACCTAATATATAAGCAGCGAAACTGGTACAAGTAGCCACAAAACACCAAGCATATGCATATAAAACAGGTTTCTATAAAGATTCTGTCAACTAAATTCACTCACAATGCAATGATTGAGCTAGAGCTGTAGTAGAAGATAATTCGCCGAGAACAGTCGCAGGGGAATCGAACCAGAAATTGTGGTGTTGCATTGGGGAATTTTTAACTACGCAGCCATGCGTTCGCTTAAATAATTTAAAATAAGCAAAAATGATTTTAAAATTGAGTACAAAATATTCATACCACTCACATATATAAACATAGACATAAAATATATATTCATGTATGTGTGAAGGTTCTTTTTGTGTACAATAGAACTATACAGTTTAGCCTACAGTCTAATAATTTCCTTTTAAGGTGGCATTATTCTGTCGAGTAGATTTTTGAGATTCAAAGATTAAAAAATAACAACAGTATCTATTGCAAATTTCACTTTTCCCATCAAAGACGTCTTCATGCTCCAGTTAGTTTCCCTTTCGTTTCAAGAAACATTGCAATTATTATTTTTCACTTAATTTACATTTCCCTTGCAAGAAGAAATGGAAAAACATTTTGTGAATCTTTATTACTTAGACATATTCTGAAAGTGTTTGTATATAAGGCCTATGTGAATAAATGCATATGTATATACGTGTACTCAAACACCACGCACACTCATATACATGTGTGTGTCTGTGTGTGCCTGTGTGTGCCTGTGTGTGCCTGTGTATGTATGTATGTACGTATGTATGTATTTGCTGGTAAAAATCACAAAAATAACGTCACAGTAAAATTTGAGGTGTAGAAGAAACAAAAAAACAAAAGGATTCAGAGAAACACACTTACCTGGGAAGTGTATAAATATAAAGCGAAAATATACAACATACAAAGTAGTGTACAAGAGGGTTCAAAACAAGAAAGAAATAGAGGGAAATCTGATATTTCGTGTTTTGCACTTTATCAGAGAGAAATATTGAAGAATAGAATAAAAATTTGCGAGACCGGGAAAGAGAATTGAATGTACGATTACTATCTACGTAGATTACTATTTACGTGGCAAGTTTCGACTAGAAAAAAATTAGGAGTGGAGTGAACTGCTAAGACAAGTCATTATCTGGATCAGACTGAGATTAAATGGATAAAGAGGAATCGAAGAGAATAAATAGTAAGGCCGAGAAATCGGAAGAGAAAGAGGGAAAGAAACCACTAGCCAGAGAATGAAATTGAGCGGGAGATTGTAGGGATTCCAGTATACTGGAATTTGTGCGAATGCAAAGATGTGTAGAATAATTGTGTAGGAAATGGATGTACGTATACGCAATGTGCTTTTGTATGGGGTGATGAGTGAATGTGTAGTTGGTCGGGGGCTGTCTATTGGTTGAGATTGGGATGATGTGTATATCCGTGCATCTGTGTTTGTGTGCGCGCAGATAAGCCATGGCTAACTATGTCTATGTTCAGATGTAGTAGGGTTTTTTTTCACTCTGTATGCATGTACAGGTCCATAAAATGGTGTATTGGTTGAATGAAATTGGCTTCTTAAGATGTGGTGTACTATGATAGAATGAATGTGCGAAAATGAAATGCAGTGTTGTAGGGTGTTTTCAGTACACTATTCCTACCTCAAGTGTGGAGTTGCTTAGACAGAAGATGAGTTAATATTCTTTTTGCTACCAAAAGATAGTAGATTAGTGGTGTGACATTATGACACATTCTGAGACAAGAAATAGTATTCGCAAGTGGATTGAAACGGCGCAAACTGGTGATGCAGTATTGTTTAAGTAGATGTCAATCTTTAAAATCCATTCCAGCATCATGGCTGTTTTGCTTCCTTGATATTTTGCCTTCCTGACAGCCAACAAGAAGGTCTCTGCCAAGTCAATCCAGCTGCTGTAAATAGCAGCTTAATATCTCTCAAATCCCTTCCTGCTTCCTTGAATATTTATCCCAAAAATTGATGTAGTTGATTTGCTTCTAAAGGAGAGAATATTTATGTCTATAATGTCCTTGATCACTTTTAATCGATCATGGTTTGATACAATGCTTAAATAAACTGTAAAAATATTCCGTTTTTGATTGGAATTGAACTCAGAACTACGGCCCAATAATCAACAATTGATTATTGTGTATCTTTTGGCTGCCCACTGCAGACGGGCACTTCTGAACGGTAATTGTTCTGTAAATTGACATAGGATGTAGGCATAGACGTACACAGAGATGGGACTGTATTCTGTACATCGACTACAAACCATAAACACATGACCTAGACACACAATACAGGAATCATACATGCGGACTTATTCTGTGATTGTATAGAGAGCAAAAACACAATAATCAAAAGCAACAAAGGGAGCACGTTTTTTTTATATGGATAGAGAACAGAAACACTGCACTTAAGTTCCATGCACGAAATCTCGTAGTTTTCCTGAACAAGGGATAAGGACACAACATAAAAACAGAGAGAGGTTGTATGGAGATAATTATAGTTTATCGATCACTCAAGGGAATGAAGTGCGTATAAAATATTCTCATTTCTATCCAATATGGTATATTCAGAATGACGAATCAAATGAGTCATTTCTTATCTTTTGGCCAACTACTTGATCAGCTGGTGAAAACTGGGTACAAAACAATGTATCTTTTTGTTTGGAAACTGTGCGATATCACAAAGTTAATACGAACTCCTGGTTCGCCTTAATTGCATGTACTGTAACCGCGTTGGCTGGATCAGATACAAACTTGTTTAAACCCATATTAAACTTCTAATTGCAGAAAAATTTATATATTTCATTTTGCAGTTTATATTCAGTCATTCCATTAAATAAGATCTTTAATCAAATATATATTTATATCTGCCGTCAATATTTGTAAATATATTTTCAAAAATAAATATTTAATGTTTTAAGCAGTAGATGAAATATGAAAGCATTAAGTGATAAAAAAAGATGTTCAAGTTTCTTTTTGCAATATGTTTTCGTTTTAACCCGTTTTTCCGCACACGAAAAGTAAATTTATTTCAATGAGGTTTGTGATGTGATTTTCTGAGTGGAACGAGAAATATATTTAAAAAGAAACTACGAAGAATAAAGCCGAAAATAATTAAAATCATGCAAGTTGAATTCATATCACAGAGTTTCATTTTTAACTACAGATATTTTGAAAGCAATTTTTGGTTTTCTTTTGGTTTATATTTATATTTTCCTTCATATATTCAAAATATAGAAAACATATATAATCTAATTTTGAAAGAGAAATCATTTTGGTTTTCTTTCTGTTCGTTTCGTTTTATTTAACAATTTGTATTTTTCCACGTATGCCTACGGTGGTAAGTACATAAGATGACTTTGTCATATTTTGTTGTTGTTGCTGTAGTTGTTGTTGATGTGGTTTTTCTTGCTGTTGTTGCTACTGCTGCTTTTATATGCGTTTTATAGGTTTTTGTGTATCAAAAATAAGATACAAATGATGAAAATCCCGATATATCATGTCACGATAACAGTGAAGATAACCGCTAGCAATGATATTCAAACAGGTGTATAGTAGTCGTATTAAAGTTGGCGATGATAATTGCGATAAAGAGGATGGCAATAATGATTAGCATATTGATATTGATATTAGGAGTGTAGCTGGTGACGATGAAGACAATGAAAATCACAACAACAACAATAATAATAATAGGAGTTACAAAATGCGTGAGGATGGACACAATAAGGTTACATAGAAATGATGCGTGATACCATATATATATATATATATATATATATATATATATATATATATATATATATATATATATATATATATATATGTATACACACAGGCACACACACATATATACACACACATACACACACACGCACACAACATACACACACGCATTGCATTTGAAAACAAATTGATATGAATTTAATATATAATAGCAATATCTGGATATTTAGAAAAATCAGATAATTAACTATATTCATTTAAAGGTACAAAACAAAACAAATTGGCTAATCCACAACAATATTAGGGAAAAACCCATCTTTTTGGACGAATTCGAGTTCTCTACAACTCTGTCTATTTCCTACTGGTTGTTTTAGAGAAGGGTGATGTAAAGTTGTCTCTTAGGAATATAATCGTTATAAATATAAGTTGCCCGTTATATAATATAATATAACAGAAAATACAAACGCGTTCAGCTTTATCCACAAAAGCTTGTTTGACGCTCAGTTAATTTTTTCATGTTGTTCTTTAATAATATTTTATTATTTGCATTTTAATATTATTCTACGTATCTAAATTCTTCTATACGGCGTATCGTTATCGTTTCTACATTCATAGTATCGTGTTTCTGAGTTCTATATCTCAGCAGTGTACGTCTGCGTACCAAATGGTCGCTCGAGTTGCAGTCTGCGTTGCAATTAGTGCTTGCATGATTTTGTGTCTTTTGTCAGCCATGTATTTATGTACATTCTTCTAATTTTATCCAATGTGATGGTCAACCGTTTCCTTCTCATCTGCTATTAAATAATAAATGGTGGTGTAAACATGATATTCTGGTGATCTTAGGAGCTACCTTTCTTTATTTGTATTGATTAGTGAATGTACAATTGTATAAAGAAGCGCATACTTGTTAATAATAACATGTAAGTATAAGCTTTTCCATCTTATATATAAAACATATATAAATATATATATATATATATATATATATATATAAATTTAGATTCAAAATGAATATGGTACTTAAGTTTAGGCACCAGAATTTAGTATGGTATTATCCAAAAAATTCCCAAAAATAAGCTGATCAAGAATCAAAATTAGCAACAAGGATATTCAAGGTTACTGCAGTACGATCGTTTCATGCGACTCCATTTATTTAAGCAATGTGAGCATTACATTTAATGTAATGCTCGAATTTAACGTAATGTTCACATTTAATGTAATGCTCACATTGCTTAAATAAATGGAGCCGCATGAAACGATCATACTACAGTAACCTTGAATATCCTTGTTGCTTATTTGATTTTATATATATATATATATACATATTTGTTCCTCGTTTTTGCATTCCCTTATTCCGCCTCCATTCTTCATTGATGCTATTGCTATTTCCTTACCTGCCCTTTTCGTCTTTCTTCGCATACATTAAATTCCTTTGACATCTCTAAATCTATCTTCCTGAATTTGTTCCCAACATATTCTATACTGCCTCGTTCATATGTGGCTTGTACATTTTTGGGGTTTTGTTCCAAGTCTATTTCTTGTATGTTCTTGTATGTTCGTTTTACCCTTTCATCTCATTGTTCCATTCTCAACCTTTATCATTATAGCCTACATTCTTTTACGTATAATGCATTCATATATACACTATGTCTTTCGGCCTAGAAATATACACGCAAGTATATATATATATATATGCGTGTGTGTGTGTGTATATATATATATATATGCGTGTGTGTGTATATATATATATATATATATATATATATATATATATATATATATATATATATATATATATATATATATATATATGAATGCCTGAATGTATGTATCTATGTATTTTTATCGATATGTAATTGTCAATGTGTGCTTATTTGTGTGTGCTTCTGTGTGTCTTATACATACATATACTATGCCATTGATAGAAAGAAAATAGGAACAAGAAAGGGGATTAGATAAATCATGTTCGCAGGTTGGGAGTGTATAAACGTCAAATAAGAGTCAAAAACGTTTTGAGATGGATTGAAGCCTTGGAAGATAGGAATTTCATATTAATTCAATGCAAAATTCTCACGAACACACACCAGAATATATATGTGTTTGTGTGTGTATGTGCGCGTGTGCATATATATGTGTGTGTGTGTGTGTATCCTCTCATAATGTATATATATTCCGTGTGTATTATAAATTACTATACCATGGTAGAAAACATTTGATCCTCTGACGAGCGCCCAGGACAGATATAGCAGTATCCTCTTCATTTTGTGGCATACTAACACTACTGAGGGTTTAATTTTGATTTTACACTTCTTTATACATATATGCGTACATGAATGCATGCATACATTATGGACATGTATTTCTGTATGTTTTCCTGCTCACGAATCTATCTATCTATCTATCTATCTATCTATCTATCTATCTATCTATCTATATATATATATATATATATATGCACTGGGTAGGAGTCAAATTTGATGAGTCGAGAGACCAGCGAACAGAATGCTTTTCGGTATTTGTTGACTCTTTTGACACTGAGATCAACATTACATTTTCTCCTTTCGGGTGTCGATACATACGTACCAATACAATATGTCGGATTGAGTGAACATTACAAACGTTCGATTTGATGCTCTCGGCGTTGAAAGTGTGCTATAACTCACTTGAGAGATAAACTTAAATTGTCACCTGGGTTAGACACCTTACCACTCTATATCTCCCGGTGAGTGCCTTGATCCCTACTCCGTTGGAAGTATTCAGGTCAGGTTTCCTGCTTGAAGATACTTCTATCGTTCTTATCATTCGTGGATGTTTTAGTGTTACATGAGCACAGCATTCTTGCTTGATCAAAAGATTAACGGAAAACGATTTACAGAAATGGTATGCTCCTGGTGATTGAATATTACTGAAGAGACAATCTTTTGTAGTTTAAGTTATGTTGGGTTCGATATGAAAGTTTGGAATGTACATCAAAGAGTAAAGAAGGTGTACAGAACACCCGCATTTAAATCTTTCTAAACAATAAAATATTCTTAATGTTTCTAAAGTTCTTTGTCGTTGATAGCAATGTAGAGTATTATTTCATCCTGCTCGGCAATTATAAACACGATTTAACTTGTGGCAAATCTGTCGAGGTAGACGTTTCTTATAAAGCGAATTTTTTTTTTATAGTTTTAAAGGCATACCTTATTTGTTTTTAGGTTTTAAGGCATACTAGATCATTAATTGTTCAGTGAGAGGTGGAAAGATAGGAATTTCTTACACGCTAGTTCACATTTCTTGAACAAGTCTCTCTCCCTAAGCCAGTGCTTTGTATATTTACAGTTAATGTTTTCCTTGAGAACAAATTCCACAAGCCAATTTTGATATACTCTTTCAGGTGCTATAATGCATATATTACACACATGCATATATTACACACATGCATATGTTTATTTGTGTGTGTGCGTGTGTGTATGTGTGCGTGTATGATATAGAGATAAACAGGGAGACAAATACACAAACAGACAGAGAGGTTAATTGATTGATTGATAGATGATTGATAGATGATTGATAGATATGTGTGTCTCTGTTTGTATAATAAGATAAGTCTAGATTAAATGTGACAAGATTCCGGGATTTATTCTAAACCATACACCCCGGAAAACAACTATATCTCTCAGTCGCTGAAATATCTTTTCTTCCTAAATTATAGACAGTCCACATCGAAAAGCAACGAAGTACATTCTTTAATATCTGAAAAAGGAAAATACATTTTGTATGTATAAGGCTTCCAATGCTTCGAGCCATCAACTTGAAAAAAGCATTGCTATATAGAATTTAACTAATGATTTTAGAGAATTACATTGAATAAAGCCGTGAAAATGTTACAAACATATGTTGCATTCAAATAGATTCCCGAATCAAATGCTCCAACTACAGAAATATAGTGAATGAAAGAAGCCTGCCGTGCAACCAGAAATGATAGAATAATTATTTACTAAATGAAGATATATTTCTATAATGAAAAAAAAAAAAAAATAGAAATCACAGTAATCTTATTAACTTTATTCATCTTGCTTTTCTTTTTTTTTTTTCTGGCACTCATTTCATTTACTCTCTTTCATGCTCTCCTCTTAA